>NC_062215.1:145976139-146276139 GCF_902686445.1 Sciurus carolinensis
TTTAATTGGAGTTGCATTGAATCTGTATATCACCTTTGGTTGTATGGCCATTTTGACAATATTAATTGTGCTTATCCAAGAGAATGGGAGATCTTTCCATCTTTTAAGGTTATACAGGTGATTAACAAATATATGAAAAAGTTTTCAACATCTCTAGCAATTACAGAAATGCAAATGAAAACCACCCTAAGATTTCATCTTACTCCAATTAGAATGGCTATTATTAAGAACACAAGCAATAATAGATGTTGGATGTGGGGGAAAAGGCACACTTTACATTGCAAGTGGAGTTGCAAATTGGTGCAGCCACTCTGGAAGCAGTATGGAGATTCCTCAGAAAACTTGAAATGGACACACTTTTTGATCCAGTTATCCCACTCCTTGGTTTATACCCAAAGGGCTTAAAATTAGCATACTACAGTGACAAAGCCACATCAATGTATATAGCAGCTCAGTTCACAATAGCTAGATTGTGGAACCAAACTAGATGCCCTTCAACAGATGAATGGATAAAGAAAATATGGTATATATACACAATGGAATATTATTCAACCATAAATAAGAATAAAATTATGGTATTTTCAGGTAAATGGATGGAAGTGGAGATTATCATGCTAATTGAAATAAGCCAATCCCCGAAAAACAAAGGTCAAATGTTTACCCTGATAAGTGGATGATAATACATAATGGGGGTGGGGGTGGGGTGGGGGGGGAGAGAATAATGGAGGAACTTTAGATTACACAGAGGGAAATGAGAGAGGGGAGGGGGTGGGGATATGAAAGATGGTGGCATGAGACAGACATCTTTATCCTATGTACATGTATGATTATATGAATGGTGTGAATCTACATTGAAAAGTTGTACCTCATTTGTGTACAGTGAATCAAAATGCAGTCTGTAAAAATAAAAACAAATTGACATTATTGATTTCTTTTGTTGCCTTATACTAAGTAGGTCTGACTTCTCATTTACTTTTGATGATCATAGTTACTTGTGACCTAAATAAAAGGCATCATTTATGTTTGGTAGTGGTAGTTTTTAAAAAAGTAAGTTCAGTTGGAATCAAAACAGACATGAAGACAGATAGTATTATCTGAAGACACAGAGAATAATATATGCTGGAGAAAAAAAAAAACCTCTTAACAAATGGTGTGGGAAAACTGGATATTCATATATAGGAGAATGAAATTATATACTTATCTCTCACTCTGCACAAAAGACAAATCAAAATGAATCAAATACTTAGAAATTAGACTATAAACCTTATAACTGTTAGAAGAAAGCACAAGGTCAACACAGGGTATACAGGCACCAACTTCCTTAACAAGATCCCTTAAGTTCAAGAAATAAAACCAATAATCAATAAATGGGATGCCATCAAATTTAAAAGCTTCTGCACAGCAAATTAAGAGTGTGAAGATTAAGAGTGTGAAGAGAGAGCCTACAGAATGGGAAAAAAATTCTTTGCCAGCTACTCCTCTGACAGAGGATTATTATCCATAATATATAAAGAACTGAAAATACTTACCGTCAAAAAACAAGTAACCCAATCAATAAATGGGCAAAAGAACTAAAGAGAAATTTCTCAAAAGAAGCAACACAAATGGCCAATGAATACTGAGAAAACGTTCAACATCTGTAGCCATCAGGGAAATGCAAATCAAAACTATACTAAAATTTTATCTCATTCCAGTCAGAATGGCAATTATCAAGAACACAAATAATAAATTCTGATGAGCGGGGGAAAATACATTGATACATTGTCAGAGGGATAGCAAATTAGTATAACCACTGTGGAAAGTAGGGTGGAGATTCCTCAGAAAACTAGGAATGGAATCACCATATGACTCAAATATCACACTTCTTGGTATCTGTGTAAAAGAGTTCAAAGCAGTCATACAGCCACTTCAATGTTTATGGCAGCCATTTTCACAATAGTTAAATTAGTAACTACTTTTGAATAGCCTAGATGCCTACCAATAGATAAATGGATCAAGAAAATGTGGTATATATACACAATGGAGTTTTACTCAGCCTTAAAGAAGAATGAAATAACAGCATGTGCTGGTAAACAGATAGAAATGGAAAACATCATGCTAAATGAAATAAACCAGACTCAGAAAATCAAGGGTTGAATGTTTTCTCTCAAAGGTGGGAGCTATAGTAAAAATAGGGAAAGAAGGTGGTGATGGGGGAATCGGATAACATAAACATATAGGGAAATTCACTGGAGTAGAAGAAGATCAGGAGGGAGGAAGCATGGGAAAGGGGAGGAGATATGGAATGAATGTAACAAAATCAGGTTATATGTGTATATAAATATACCAAAGGGAATTTCATATTTATATATATGTAGAAAGTACCAATCAAAAATAAATAAAGGTGTGAAAGGAAATCAGTATAGCAGAGGTGGGAAAAAGAGGGAGGGAGGAGAAGAGGAGATGTAGGTACGGGGGAAATGGGGATTGAAACCAAATTCCTTACATGTATGATTTTGTCAAAATGAGTCCAAGTACTATGTATAGTTATAATGCTCTAATAAAAAATAAATTTAGATAAAAACAAAGTTAAAGAACTTTAAAATAAATAACCCAAAGCACATTCTCTGATTATATTGGATTTACACTATAAACCATTACAGGAAAATAATAGGGAAAGATCCAAATACTTAAATAACACATTTACAATAATCAGTGGATCCAAGAGGTCTTAAAGAAAATTTGATATTATTTTAAACTGAATGAAAAAAAATAGAATATATCAAACTTCATATAATGCAATTAAAAGTGTGTAGAGGGAAATTATAGAATTAAATGATTATATTAGAAGTCTTTAATCTCTAAACTTAAAAAACTAGAAAAAGAATAGAAAATATAAGCCAAAACTAGTATATGAAAGGAAATAAACAAGTTAAAATAGAAATCTACAAGTTAAAAAAAGAGAAACTCAATGAAACAAAAAAAACCACACACAATTCTTGAAAAGGATCAGTAAAATTGACATACTTCTAGTCAAAATGACAAAAAAGAAAAATGATAGCAAACTCCAATTCCAAATATCAGAAAAATAACCACAGCTACCAGAGATATTAAAAGAATAAAAAGGGAATTGCTGAATAAATATAGACAAAAATGCAACAAGTTAGATTAAATAAATCAACTCTTTGAAAACCACAATCTTTCTACCCAAAGCATTGTAAAATGAAACTGATAACCCAAATAACCTTATAGACTTTAAAGAAATCAAAATTTTAATTAAAATTCTTTCCAAAACTACCTCAATCCAGTATTATTCATGATCATAGATGCAAAAATCCTCAGTGAATAGCAAATAAAATCCAGTGTATATGTACATGCACACGCACATGCTCACACATAAATATTGCATGGCTAAGTAGTGAATGGAAATATGAATAAGGCAGAAATGGTATAATAATAAAAAACTAATTAGTTTAATTTGCCATTATTAACAGTATAAAGAGAAAAAAATCACATGATCATATCAATACAGAAAAAACAGTTGACTAAATTCAACATCCATTCATATAACACTCTGAAAGTACCAGGGATAGAAGTGGACCTTCAGCCTGACATAAGACAACCACAAAAAGCCTCTAAACAATCTCATACCTAATAGTGAAAGACTGAGTACTTTCCCCTTAAGATGAAGACAGGACAGTGATGCCCACCCTCATGTCTCCCGGTCAGTAGCACCAGGGAAGTCACAATCAGTACAATAAAGTCAGAAAAACAAAGAAAAGTTATATGGAAGAAAAATAATAGGGTTCTCTTTGAAGACAACATGATGATACAAGAAAATCCTAAGAAATCTACTAAAAACGCTTTCTAGAAATAATACATGCTTCTAACAAGGTTAACAAACATAAAATAAAAACATTTTTAGGGTTCTCTAGCAATTAACAAATTAGGAAGCTAAATGTTTTAAAATATGGCTTATAAGAGCTCAAAAGTAACTATTTATAGGTAATACACCAAAATATGTACATGATTTATGCACTGAAAACTATAAAATGTGTATAAATAAAATCAAAGATGACTTCAATAGATGTTGAGATATATTATTTTCATGGATTAGAAGATACAAATTAGAAAGGATATCAATATTCCCCAAATTGACAGACTTAAGACATTTCCAGTCAAAATCTTAGCAGGGTGTATTTTATAAATGTAGGTAAACTGATTTACATATTTGATGGGAAAATTAGAGGAACTAGGATAGCCAAAATAATTTGGGAAAGCAAAATAAAATTGAAGTTATCACTATTTAATTTTAATACTCATTATAAAGCTGTAGTAATCAGCCTGTGGTTATTAGTGAAGGGGTAGACACATGGAACAACAGAATAGAATAAAAAGAAACAGACTTATAAATACAATCAATTGTAATAAATATGCACCGATAATTTAATGGAGAAAGGTTAGCATTTTCAACAAATGATACTGTAAAAACTGGGCATTTATTGTGACCGGGAGTTAAGATGGTATATATAACATCAAAAGTGTGATACATAAAAGAAAAAGAAACACACTGGAGTTTATCTGAATTTTTAAAATTTGCTCTGTAGAACATGCTGTTGGGGTAATAAAAAAAAGCTACAAATTGGGAGAAAATATGTGAATAATACGTATCCAAAAAAGCATTCAAAGCCAGAATATTTAAAGAACTCTCCAACTCAATAATAAGAAATAAGCCAATTAAAAATCAGCAAAATGCTTGAACATACTTTACCAAAAAGGATATGTAAAGGAAAAATACACTAAAAATATTAAACATCATTAACAATTAGGAATATTCAAATTAAAACTATGATGAGATACTACTATACTCTTATTTGGATAACTATAATAAAAAAATCTGTCTCAACCACATGGTTTGTAATGTGGAGCAAGAGAAATTCTCCTGCACTGCTGATAGGAATGGAAAATGGTATAGCCACTCCAAAAGCACTATGGCAACTTCTAAAGTTGAACAAGTTCTTACTCATATGAAGTAGCAGTCATACTCCTAGGAATTACCTAACTCACATCCACACAAAAATGTGCACACACATGTTTATATGGCTTTATTCATAATTTCTCAAAAAGAAAAATAATCCAAATGTAGTTCAAAGAGTAAATGGATTCATACAACAGAATATTATTTAGCAATGTAAAGGCATGAACTATTGATGCAAACAACTTGGATCACTCTCACAGATGTTATCTTGAGTAAAAAGAGCCAATTTCAAAAGGTACGTGTTGTGTAACTCCATTTAAATAACATTCCAGAATAGGTAAAACTTCAGGGATAGAGAACAGACCAATAATCAAAAATGTAGAAAAACTAGAAATCTCATATACTACTGATCCAAAAGTAAGCCAATTTGGAAAACTCTTTAATAATTTCTAAGCTGGTTCTTTGATCCAACAATTCTACTCCTAAATACATACCCACAGAAATGCACATAATGTGCATTTTTTTATATTTAGAAGCATAATTCACAAGAGCCAAGAATTAGGAGAAATTGAACATCAATTAACAGTGATACAGGTAAATTAATGTGTTATACCAGGGAAATCTCAATGAATTGAGCCAGATACAAAATGACACTATACAAATTCATTTATATAAAGATTAAAATAGACAAAATTAACTCATGCTATTGGAAGTCAGGGTAGTAGTTACCTTTGGGTAGGAGCAAAAAAAGTGGTGACTTGGAAATGATACAAGTCTGGTCAGGTCCTAGACACATTTTATTTTTTGATCAGAATAGTGGTTGTTGGGATATGTTCACTGAAATTTTGATTAGAAGATAAATGATTTGTGCAACTTCTGCATGTGGATTATATATTTTTAATTTTAAGTGAAAAATAGTCTTTTCATGGTAAAATGTGCTAAATGATACCTTGGGTTGGAATTTCTTACAGTCAGATAACAGCTATTTAGGTCTAGAGTGGAAACATGGAAGTCACAAATATTTCAGAGGCAAAATAGAAGAGAAATATGCTGATGGTCAACAAATACAGTCTCCAAAAAATTGTACGTTTCTTCAGTGTGAATCAAAAGAGTTGAATCAAGAGAGTGTTGCAAGATAGGGCAGAACAGAGAAAGGAGAAAAGAACATTTACTGAGAATCGACTATGTGCTAAGCACTATGCTAAAACTTTTGTTTTATCAAACACAAAATGCACTGGACAATAAAGGAACTGATTTAATTTGGGCTACTGCAAAAAGGATAACATTCATTAATGAAGAACATATCAGAGAAAAAAGGGAACTAATTTTACAGAGGTAGCTAGACAAGGGAAATCATTCCCAAGTCTTATGGAAACCATCAAGAACTGTTGACAGAGAGGGATCTTAATCAAGTCAGTGAAGAAAGGTAAAAATGGGTCTTATCTTGAAATAAGCAAGAGCATGGAAGTCCTTTAAGACTGGTCATTTACTGAAGTACAGAAGGGTGGTAGTGGAGCATTTCTTACCCACTGATTATTTTCTGGGACCAAAGGACTCATAAGGTTCACTTTATTAGTATACAATATTTAGTTTGCTCTTTATATAGACTCAAATATGGGATTTTTTAAATCTCTATTTTATAGGAAGGATAAAAAAGCTTAGAGAGAAGGCAGTGACTCAAAACAATATTTTGAAAAAAGAAAAATTGCTGGGTGTGGTGGCTAATTTTGAGGCAGGACTATCTCAAGTTCAAGGACAGCCTGGGCAAATTAGCTAGGCTCTAAGCAACCTAGAGAGACCCTGTCTCAAGGTAAAAATTAAAAAGTGCTGGAGGTGTAGCTCAGAGGTAAAAGCGCCCCTGGTTCAATCCCTAATATCAATAACCCCCATCAAAAAAAAAAAAAAAAGAGAGAGAAAAATTGTGAAGATTGTATCTTAGTCCTAAATCACTGTAATTTTAAGGCATGTAACTGGATGATCTGGGGACCAAATCTCAATTTAGAATTTTATCTAAGTGCTGAACAAGAAAATCTAAAACATCTCACACAGAAGCATATGGAATTCATGAGGGGAAGTCTTTTATCAACTGTAAGCTTATAAGAGGCTGCCTAGTGAAGCTTTAGGGACATACATATATGTTATATACCTCTATATCTATCTATCTATCTATCTATTTGAATTTAAAGTTGTGAGAAGACAACCTCTGTGAAAAAGTCTTGAGGAACTGAAAATGCAATGAGTAAATAGAATTCAACTCCTAGTCGCTCTGATGCTGCCCTTGACTAATGCCTGGGCATAAATAATGACTCCAAAATCTTAGATTGTCCTGGAGGCAGAGACAGTTCCCTGAAAGAGCATCACTGGCCCCTCGGTGGTACAAAAAACAGAATTCATCCAACATTTCTAGTGCCCAGGCCATATGGAAGATGTTTTATTAGAAGCTCTCCCAGTCTAGTGGTAACAACTACTAGGTAACAACATGTGTAATGTAGTAGGATTAGCACAGGAGTAGAGGTATGCATATTATGCTTGGACAAACAAATGGCAGGCTGGAAGTACTTCCAGGTTAACTTTAAAAGACCTCAGCATTAAGGTGTTCAGTAAGCTCTTCCCCCTTTGCCTCACCACAGTATTTTTAAAACTTCATTATATTCATTATGTCTTAGAAGCAAAAACAAACAACAGAAAAACTGAAGAAATAATTAAAGGCTTCAATAATCTTCAAAGTAGGTTGTTCTGTAGATATAAAGTCTGAGAACTTCACTTTTCCTGCTATGATGAAGACAAAAGAGGAAGAGAGACATGACATATATTACAATTCCAGTAAAGCATTTGACACAACATTTATCAAAACTTGAATGAATTAAGATGAATTTTTGGTTGATTGGTCAGCTTTATAAATTTAAAATTCCATCTTTTTCAAAAGAAATAACAATAATAAAAACATGACAGTGGCCTACGAAGAAAGAATTTATATGTTTTCATTGGTTTTGGCATTATGTTCCATTTTGCTTTGTATTGATTTTGGAACTTAAAGTAGCTAAATAAAATCCAATAGACTATATCAACAGATTATTAGAATTAATAAAATAATTAAGTAAGACTCATTAATGTATTTAATTTACAAAATTATATCAAAAGCCAAAGTTGGTAAATGTACTTTAAATACATATTAAATACTAAAATAGAATTTTTAAAAGTGTAAGGTCTTAGAAATAAATCTAACAAATATGTGCATCATTTTATGGAAAAATAATACATATTTTCTTAAAAGATTTTAATAAACAAAAAGTTGAGTTATAATACAATCAAGAATGTTACTTTTTATAATTTAATCTATCAGACAAGCAGAATAGGATTCCTAGACATATGGAAACTTGATAGAAGACAAAGATGACACTGCAAATCATTGAGAAAATATGAACTATCTGCTAAATGGTTCTGAAACGATTAGTGGTATGGGAAAAAAATGTAACTGGATCCCAACACAGAAGAATAAATTCCAGCTGAATTAAAGACCTAAACGTGAAAATCAAACTGTAAAATGTAAAAAGAATATATTTGTGTCCACAAGGTACTATTTCTTAACTACAGAAACCTTGAACCATAATAGAAGACTGACAGCTTTGAATACATTAAAATTTAAAAATTTTATTGTAACCAAAATAATGCAAAAAATAATAAGTTAAAGCTGGAGGAAGATATTATACAGTATGTATTATCATAAAGGTAAAAGACTTTTAGAAATAGCACACAAAGGGAAAAAAAGGAAGCAAGGAGAGAGGAAGGAGTTGGGGTAAGGAAGGAAGGAAAGAAAAGTAGGATAATACTATAAAAATGATCACAGGATATAAATTTGCACAAAAGGACACCATAATGACTAATATTTAAATATTTGTTATCTCAGAACAAAAAAATTTAATTAATCCATCAATAAGAAATTTATGTTACACTCCCATATTAAAATGCATTACAAGACCACATATTGCTGGGCACAGAGTTTCTCCAGTCAGACTAAAGTAAGGAATGATGCATTTGTATTTCTAGCAAGTTCCCAGGTGATGCTGCTAGATATAGAACTGTACTTTGAGAACTATTATAGATAGTGTAGTACTTACATAAACTTTTCATAATTCTGTAAGTAAGTCTGATGACCTTTAATACCAAAGGGGATACTCTCATGGAGTCTTCCCTAGATCAAGAAGAGGAATGCGAAAGAATTTAACAATGATTAGACCAGAAAATAAAGAGGAGAAAACTCTAACCCAATTAAGTATGATTTCAGAGCCTTAGAAAGATGACAGGAAGGGGTGGAGCCAACCAATTCACAATACTCTGTGTAGTATTTGTCAATGAATTCATTTTAAAGTTTTCTCATACTTTAGACACTCAGATATGAGAACATCATACTTTCTAGGTTTCATTGTTATTTCATTGTTATTCATTGTGTCTTTTATGAGCTTCTGTCTGGTGCCTTAAAAGATATCTCTCCTATATTTCCAACTTTAGACATTTTCTCATAATTTCATTGCAGGGTAATATTTTCTTTTGTCCATTTACCACATATGTGGAAATAGCTTTTAAATCCACCCTTCCAAGCAAGTTCTCTCTGTAGAGCCACATTTCCAAACACCTACAGGTCTCAAATTGAACATAATTAATATTGAACTCATTATTTCTTCAATCCTACTACACTGATCTGCTCCCTGTTTTCACCCACTGGTAGTCTGTTTTCCTTGTACATCATTCTTTTATTTATGCTGGAGACAGCATATATAATGTTGCATGCAAAGATTACAGTGAAACTGCTGCTTGATGTTAGGTATAGTATCTTTTAAATGTTATTAGTTGATTTTCCTCTTTTTCAATATGGCATAATAATAAATCCTGCTTCACAGGTTTTTTTAATGATATATAAGCGGCATCAAGAAAATGCAGATCCTAGGACCCTATTGCAGACCTACTTATCAGAAAGTCTTGAGTGGATTTTGAAATCAGTATTTTGATAAGCCCCCAAGATTTTGAGGCTATCTAGAGTATGAGAACCACTGATCTAAGGAAATGATCTTCCAGGTTCTTACGCCAGATTATCTAGAAAATACTCTTTCCATTCTTACATATTCCTGAATTATATTGGTTGTCAAGTCTCCTCAAACTAATCTACATTTCTCATTTTCTCCTCCATTTTCATGTTTATTATTTATTTATTTTTTTATTATTACTGTAAACAAATGGGGTACAACTTGTTTCTCTGGTTGTACATTAAATAGACGCATACCATGTGTGTAATCATACATTTACATAGGGCAATGCTGTTTGATTTATTGTTATTTTTCCTACCCTCCCACCCCTCTTTTCCTTCTACACAGTTCCTCCTTCCTCCATTCTTGCCTCCCTCCCACCCCCCATTATGTATCATCATCCGCTTATCAGAGAGATCATTCAACCTTTGGCTTTTTGAGAATGGCTTATCTCACTTAGCATGATATTCTCCAATTTCATCCATTTGCCTGCAAATGCCATAATTTTATCATTCTTTATGGCTGAGTAATATTCCATTGTATATATATACCACAGTTTCTTTATCCATTCATCAATAGAAGGGCATTTAGGTTGGTTCCACAATCTGGCTATTGTGAATTGAGCAGCTATGAACATTGATGTGGCTGTATCACTGTAGTATGCTGATTTTAAGTCCTTTGGGTATAGACCTAGGAGTGGGATAGCTGGGTCAAATGGTGGTTCCATTCCAAGTTTTCTAAGGAATCTATACACTGCTTTCCAGAGTGGCTGCACTAATTTGCAACCCCATCAGCAATGTATGAATGTACCCTTTTCCCCACATCCTCGCCAACACCTATTGTTGCTTGTATTCTTGATAATCACCATTCTAATTGGGGTAAGATGGAATCTTAGGGTAGTTTTGATTTGCATTTCTCTTATTACTAGAGATGTGAACATGTTTTTCATATATCTGTTGACTGCTTGTATATCTTCTTCTGTGAAGTATCTGTTCATTTCTTTAGCCCAATGTTTATTGTTGCCTTAAATGCTCACAAAGATTGTTGAAATAGTTTTTTGAAATCACTGCTACTATTTTTGCCATCATGTCATTCCTTCTTTGCAAGGCCATGAGAGTAGGGATGTTTTTAAATCTAATTTTTATTTTCCTCTTAATTCTTTCTTGCTTCCCTGTCCATAAGGGGACACAGTCCAGCCTTTTTTTTTTTTTTTTCTGTATATTGAACCCAGAGGTGCTTTACCACTGAGTTACATCCCCAGTCTTTTCAAAACTTTTATTTTATATTTTGAGATGGGGTTTTACTATGTTGGTGAGGTTGGCCTCAAACTTGAAATCTTCCTGCCTCAGATTCCCAAGTCACTGGGATTACAGGCATGCATTACCACGCTTGGCGAGTCCTGACTCCTTAGTAAACTGTAAGCAGTGACTGAATTAGAGAATAAAAATTACTGATAATTTTCTCCTAAGTGCCTTCTCAGCTAATTCTTTCTCCTCTTCACACTTCCTCCTTGCAGGGCTGGTGTCTCTGAGGGTTGATATAAAGCAACAATTCTTGCAGCAGACCAGAGCCCTGATTATATAATGTAGGTATATGGATTAGCCTGGAAAGAGTGCAGACTTTAGAGTCCGACAACTGAATTCATCCCTCAGTTTTCATTTTAATGTCTATGTGATCATTTATTGTTCTCCTTCTTCTATTTCCTTATCTCTGTAATGAGCAAATCAACAGAATTCATTTAATTGTGTGGACATGAATACTGAGTGAAGGCATATATATGGCTACTAATTGTCTTCTCTAGGACAAGTGACCAATATGTGACATTTCTCTTATTTTCTCTCCTATCTTTATCTTTCTAGGGTCTCATGGCCTCCAGAGGCTGTTGGGTTAGAAATACTAGATTTGGGAACTGTTCAGTTATATGGTTGGAAGCATCCTATTTCCCTCCTTATGGCACCATAGCTGCTCAGAATTTTATCACTCATCCTGTGTAGCTTTGGTGAGAACCTAATTCCAGCTTCTGGCATTCCACTAGCCAAGAGAACTAGGGTCTTTTTCTTCCTACACTCTGACAGGACCTAATTCTGGGATAGGAAGACAATGTAAATTCGGACACTCTGGTGTCTCTCCAGGGACTTGAATTGTTATTGAAGAGATGCAAGAAATGGAAGGCTTAGTCTTTTATCTCAGCAGATGTCTCTGACTAGGATGTTTTCAATTCCAGGATATTTGCTTTGTTTCCCTCTTTTTGGTCATGTAGACTTCCCTTTCTTACCAAGTTGACTGATTCTTGTATTTCACTGTACTTAAAGGCACTGACCCCCCTTTTGTGATGAAAAGAAAGGTCACCATTTAGAAGAGGTCTTATAAAAGCGCCAATGTTTTCAACATGAGAATTCTGTATACAATTGGTAGGTAGGACATGACCTCAATTCTTTCTTCCTAGTTAATGTTGATTAAAAATAGTTTTTTTTTTTAAGAACCAGATTTTCATTGCAAATGAAAACGAAAGCATCATAACTATATTTATCACTAACAGTCCTTACTTGCCAGCAATTATCAATTAGTAAAAACAGATTTTAAGGATTAAAACAATAACATACAGTATTTATCCTTTAAACCATACTTCTCATTAAAAAGTCTTTCCAATTGGCCTGTAAAGGGCAATGTTGTCTTTTCTCTATGTAGAAAGAGAAAGTTTTCAATTTTGCACCATATTTTTTGTCTCTCTTCATAATTACCCATGTGTAAAATGTTTCATTTCATGCTCATGTTTTTTTGTAGTATTCAACAACTGAAAAAGAAAGATCATTGACACTCCTCATTTACAGATGTAATACTTGGTTAATATTACTATCCCACCCTTATGATATTTGCTGGTATGGACATCTTCTTGTGACTTGTTCTTAAAAGGTACTGTTGTATGGACTTTGAAAAAATGATTTCTCTATATAATGTTTTATTACATGTCAAATGAAATTATATTCTCTTATATTATATTATTATATATATATAATTATATTGAGTGTTCATTACTATTTGAGGAAAAAAAGGAGACATAATCACTTTAATAACAAATCTATAACTAATTTTGATAATTCAAATGAGTGTATGTAATTTAACATTTTTAATTATGCTTACTTTGCTCAAGGTCAAACTGTCCAATTTCATTCAAAGTTATGGTCTCCAAAATGCCAGCATGAATTACTTCTGTTAATTCATTACATTTATATATGTTGTGTTTATTAAATAAATATGAGCCCCTCAAATTGAAAGAGGTTCAAAGTTAGTTCCATCACCATAATAGAAAGTCACATGAGGTATCTGAGAAACTCTATATTAGGTCACAGGAATCAAAACACTCATCCTTGGAATATGCCTTAGATAAGGATAAGAAGGGAAGACAACTCCTTGAGGAGTTTTTATGTGTTCTTGGCTCCAAACAACAAAGTTATGGATAAACACTAAACTCAGTCATCTGCCCTTCCTGTTTCTAATACATGCCTGGGATCTGATCTCAGGTATGTCTTTTTCCTCTCCCTCCATATGTATATGCGACAAGTTTAATGCTGTTAACATTGTCCAGAAATCTAAAGTGACAAAGTAGGAGTTTCTAAAATCTGGAACTGTTAACTTTTGTAAACTGGTCTATAACTAATGACTTCTCCATCTTCTCTCAGACTCTTCTTCTCAGCCATTCAAGAACAGGATATGTATTAGACAACTAACATCTGGTCTGAATATCTATTAGGAACATATGCTTTCCTCTGTTGTATTATCATCCTAGAATAGATTAAGGGAAATCCAAACCAAATGGGTATTTGGGGAAATTTTCAAGGGTCACTTAATAAAGTAATTTTGGTTTTCCCTTTATAAAGAATTCAGCATTTTGTAGAGATACTGTAGAAACCTAAATACAGTCTTGCAGGAGAAATACCCTGATGAGTAATCACCATAATCACCACCACCTTCCTTATAATTGTCAAATGGGAAAAAGAAACTGTTAATTGTCACGGGTACAAAAAGGTATATCCTTCCAGGATTTAACTTGAAAGATAATGTTCTATGGAATAGACTTGTCTTCTAAATGAAAACCACTAGCTTTGGATGTAGCTTTGTTTTCTCCCAAAACTCCTCACTGATAATATTCAGTGCTTTGGGGACTGGCTCTGTTCCTCTTCTCTATGAATTTGATTTATGGTTGTGAGATCTTCATGGCCCAATGACAAAGGGCTAAGATCTGACTGCATAAAAATAAGCACTAGCAAATATGCTTGAGGAACAATTATTGGGAGAGTGAAGTTCAGTTCATTTGGTATTGATTTTACAATTAGAACATAATATTTGGCTCAGAGAATGTGTTCACATCAAATCCTACCAATGAAATAGACACGATCTCTAATTTGAAGACTGCTTATCTCTACGCTTTCAAGAAATTATATCCACAGAGGATTTATAGATGAAATAGTGAACAGGGGTTATGATGTTAACTAGAAGCGTGAAATTAAATTGATACTTAATTCTCAATATTCTTATTCAATCAGGGATAATTTGAAATTGTATCACTAAGAAGATGTAAAGTGAATTCAAAGCATGTTTTACTAAAATAATCATAAATTAGGTATAGACTTTAAGTGTTAGGTAGGGGTAATGTCTATGGATTGGTCTACATTTCATTATTTTTTGAGTTTACCCATATCTATTAAAAATTTTTAACATAGCACAAGCATCAGCACCAGAGAAGGTGGAAGAGTACTTGATTCTATTTCTACCTTAAGTTTATTAGTTAAAATCGGGCCATCTATAGCAATCAGGATGCTGCTTCTCAGAGACTGCATGTGAATTTGCATCATGGTGATGGCACTAGCTTTGAACCCTTGTAAGTCTGAGGGGTGTATATTTATTCAATAAAGGATTTACTGCTTTCCTTGGTCTGAGCCTGCTGATGAACAGCCAGTAATTAATTCTTTTAAGCAGCTCTCCAACCATCTTGCACAATTTTAAAATAAGCACAAGATGCTGGCCTTCCCATTTCCATTAAGTATTATTATTCTATAAGGAATTCATTTTTAAAAATTCTTGGTTCAAGGATGACTAATGAAAATTTACTCAAGAATTTGTTGTTGTTAATATATAATATGCTCATTTATAATAATGGTAGCAATACTGCCTTTACAAATAAAAATGAATAACAAAATTGAAAGAATATATTTAAATCAATAGAAAAACATTTAAAATTAAGGTATTTTAATAATTTTCTTATAAAAATATCATTTGGAATATCTATAAGTATACAGGGACAAGAGAATGGGAAAGTTTAGTCACCTAGAGTCACTGATGGAATTGGAAGTCCTGGCTTCAAGTCAGGTTCTGATTTCTATAGAAACTTTTTTATGCATATAAAAACTCCAAAACATGAATATTCATTTAACTGCTATAAAAAACCGATTAAGATATTGTCATTAACAAGTTAACTTTTAAGTCCATGTTTTACAATTTCTTTGGATAAATATGTAAAACACATTCAAATCTTATGTGAAATAGTCAAATCCTAAATAAATATAAACATTTTTATTTATAAGATTGTTTTTCTTATTAGAAATCCCCCCAAACTGCAGTCCCTATCTCCATCATGTAATAGGTCAAAGATGAAAGTAGAGCTGGAGTCAATCATGCAGATATGTTTGACTAATATGAATATAAATCTTCCAAGAAGCTTTATGGTTACTGGATGTATTAGGCAGCTTTTCACTGCTGTGACTAAAAGACCTGACAAGAACAATTTAAGAGGAGAAGTTTATTTGGGGGCTCACAGTTTCAGAGGTCTCAATCTATAGATAGCTGGCTCCATTCCTTGGGGCTCGAGGTGAGGCTGAACATCATGGTGAAAGAGTGTGGTGGAGGGAAATGCCCACAGGATGATCAGGAAGTAGTGAACTTCAAAATTTTACTTTACTGACTGGTTAATGATTATATATATGAAGGGCTTACTTATCATCTTAATTACATTTAGTTTGATCTCAATTAGTTTGATTAAATTGTCTAGTGAACAGCATGTGATTCTCAAACTTTTTGTTATGCCCCTGTAATATGTAATAACTGACTTGGATTGGAATTATAAATACATATTGCTTCTGTATCAACTACACTGAAAATGGTCTGACTAGGAACAGTCTTTTAATTATTTAAATAAAAATTGTCCTAGAAATCTTACTACATGTAAAATATGAGTCAGATTTCACTTTGAGAAAACACTGGAAGTGAAATGTACAACATTCAGGTTATTTTTATAAAATAGTGTACACTATAAAAAATAGTGTACTTTTGTTTAAAATGTGATGTCTGAAAGTAAATATATAGCTTTTAGCTTTTTTATTAGTTTTGAATTAGCTGCATGTCAAATTCTGTTCCTGAAATTCATAAAAAGTGACATTTAGACTAATGTATAACTAGTGTAACAGCATAAAAGGTTCAGAGCTACCTAATGCTCTTCAATAACCTGCAGTCATGACACAGAAGAGTCACTTTCAACTCTGTCCTTATAGCTTGTGAATAAAACAAACATAAAAATACATATTGGTTTTGACTATTAGGATAGGACAGCACCTTATAAATTCTGTGGCCTATACCTATCCCAGGAATGATGGAGACCCACTTGCAAAGATGATGAAACCACATACCTGATAGGTGAAATTCCCTTCAGATTTAATGAGAATGAAAATTTGTCAAAATACAGAGGAAAGCATTAGAAACTAGAGAAATTTACATACTGTTAGGAGCTTTAACCATATATTCTCAAATTTCCATTCTATTTTTAAGGGATTCAATGTATTTTATGGTTCAAAGTACAATGACTGAAGTACAGCCTTAGCCTTTCCACTAATGAGCTGTAGTAATTGGGATTTTTTTATTTGTTCTAATTAGTCATACATGACAGAATACATTTTGACACATCATATATAAATGGAGCATAACTTCTCATTCTTCTGGTTGTACATGATGTAGAATTACACTAGTTATATAATCACATATGTGCATAAGGCAATAATGTCCCAATTTAGTCTACTATCCTTCGTACCCCATACCTCCTCCCCTTCCTTCATTTCCCTCTGTCTTACCCAAAGTACCTCTATTGTTCCCCACCCTGCCCCACCCCCCTTTACTGTGAATTAGCATCTGCATCTGCATATTAGAGAAAACATTCAGCCTTTGGTTCTTTGGGATTGGTTTATTTTGCTTAGCATAATATTCTCTAGCTCCATTCATTTACCAGCAAACACCATAATTTCATTCTTATTTAAGGCTGAATAATATTCCATTGTGTATATGTGCCACATTTCATTTATCCACTCATCTGTTGAAGGGCACCTAGTTTGGTTCCATAGTTTAGCTATTGTGAATTGCTATAAACATTGATGTGCCTGCATTCCTGTAGTATGCTGATTTTAAGTCTGTTGGATATAAACTGAGGAGTGGGATATGGTGGTTAGTCAAATGGGGGTTCCACTCCGAGTTTTCTGAGGAATCTCCATACTGCTTTCCATAGTGGCTTCACCAATATGCAGTCTGTTTTTTTTTTTTTTTTAACCTTTCTTGTCCCTCATCTGCACTATTAGTATAATACTACATCCCACAAAGAGTCTTTAAAATATAATGGAATAAACTTTATAAAGAATTACAAAAATTTAGACTAGTACCTAGTTCATATTACATATGTAATATGTATATAAGTTTTTCTTATTTAAAAATGGTAAATGTTAATTGTGGAAAGTGAAGATAATAAAAGATGAAAATAAAATTGCATCCAACACTCATAATTCAAATATGCTGAAATAACACATTTCCTTCTAGCATTTTTAATATATGCATGTAGGTATGTGTGTAGGCATAGTTCCACATTTATTTCCACATAAATTTAGAAATTATATATATATATTTTATATATATATATATAATTTATGTGTAGTTTTTATTTATTGTCTTGTTTCAATACAGAGTTTGGATAGGATCTTCATGCTACCACACAATCAAAGATACTTTATAGTTTAGACTTACAAAATCAGGCCAGTTCTGTTTTGTGCATGTGTGTCAATGGTTTCTCATTGTTGGACAGGGTCCTAAAGAAATATTCCTACTAACTCTATGAAAGATAATAGTGTATGCTGAAATTATCTCATTCAAATAAAATGCTAGTGTCTTATATGATTACACACAAACACACACACACTCTCACATGGTCCCTAGCCTCATTTCATTATGTATAAACACTGATTTTTTTTTTTTTGTCCCAAAAACTTAGAATGTTTTCAATACCATTCTTTTACCACTATTTTGTATTTAGTTCCATTCTACATTTTATCCACTCTACATTCGGAAACTTGGTTTAATCCAATTTTTGTCCTCCCACTTTAATACAATCTGTATTTGTTCAATCTTTCTAAAGACTAAAGTAATTCACTGAAGTTCATTCTCTTCTCTCTGTTCCTCTTCCTAAATATCATTTCTTTTGTTACCATGGGAGTAACTTCATCTTTTCCTTTAATTGTATGACTTACTTTTCCTGTACAAACCAGAACAATTCTGGTTTTTCTTCTAAGTCCCCCCTCCCTCATCCTTACTGACAGACTCCTTCATGAACTCCATACATGTTTACACCTTTTACTAATTATTTAGACTAAGTTACTTGTTACATGGGATCTTCCTTTAGAATTGGGAAGTATTTGGGAGCCTCTACTTAACCTCTAGGAATACAGAATAAAAGTTGCTCTAATTCATATATTTTTCTCATTATCCTTAAAGATTTACAAATGTTCTCTTTATTAAATCCATTTGATTCATAGTAGATTATATGTCTTACCTTTTTCTTAGTTGATAGATGATTCATATAATTTCAACGACTGTTATGTGGGTCAATTTATTCCAGCAAGAAATATGTAAGGACCTAAGTAATGCCACTGAGGCCCAATTTTTTCAGTCAAGCCACTATCTATAACTTCTTTTTGAGAAAAATGAATAAGTATCAAGAATGGAGATAGTTCCCATGTTGAAGATAAAATTATAGCAACAAGGTTATTTCTTCTTTTTCATTTACAATTTTCTCCGTACCCATTTTACAGGGCAAAGGTTAAGACCTGAGGGTGACATGAAAGAAAGTAGAGAATTAACAGAATTTCCTGTGAATCAGCCAAGTTTAGCCTTTGTCACTTGTAAATAGCTCAGGATGCCAAAGGGGACAGAGCATTTGAAAATGGAATTCTAATAGTAGTACACAGTGTTGCTCTTACTTTTTGCCTACATTTCTGTCTGCCATACTATCTTAAAAATTACAAAATCTTCTCTTTATATTTATAAATTACAGAGTATGTTCTTAAAATAACAAAGTCTTCTTCATGTCCGATATTTAAGAAGTTGACAGTAATATTGACATGACAGTGTATGATCCAATTTGACAAAAATTTTTTCCATTTTATGAATAGTAATTGATGCTCTTGATATTTAATGAAAAAATAAATATGACAATAATGTGGACATACATTAATATTCAAATAATAATGATCCTTATAAATACTTTCATCTTCACATAAAATTACATTTATATGCTAATGTAAATACACTTCTCAACAGGGGGAAATTTTGAACCTAGGAGGGTATGTAGCAATGTCTAGAGACATTTTTGGTTGTCACAACTATGGAGTGGGGCTGGTGCTGCTGTGCTAAACACCCTAAATGCATAGCACAGCCCCCACAAAGAAGGAATTATCTTGCCCAGATGTTAATAGAGCTGAAGTTGAGATAACCTGGCTTAGAGTTTCTAATTAAAATGTAATTTGGGATGGGTTCTTCAGAATCAGAAGATGATTAAATGACTCTTTAATTTGAGACCAGAGTAAGACACTAGAATAAAAACTGCTCTAGGAATTAGATAAATATCCTATTCCTATAGAAGGTTACAAAACACTGTCACCAACCTGTTGGATACGCAATAGGAGAGCTGTCACTCTCTCCATAAATATTCATCACTATGGAAACCTTCCCACATCCATGCACTCCTATAACCTTAAATGGCAAGCATGAATTTTATAAGTATGGCGAGAATAAAAATCAAATAATGTCCTCTATTGGCATCCTACTGAATAATTGCTTATAGATTCTAGATCAGTGTTTTTCAACTAGGCTGTTCATTAAGATAACCTGAGGAATCTAACTTCTAATGGTCAGACCCTACTCAGAGACAAGGAGTCGTTAGGGCCCAAGCAGCACCATTTTTTACAAGCTCCCAGGTAATTCTAAGGTACACTAATGGTTGAGAATCACTGCTTTGCAGGAAAAAAAAAGGGAGGGGGCTGAAATCTTGAAATCTTGATACCTAGGGTCAAAAGAACAGAAAAAGAGAAACAGTGCAAAATCATGTAATGGGATAAATCCTCTAAAATTCAAAAGAGATGCAACATCAAGGTGAGCTCTGAATGATCCCAAGGATTATATTAATGTTTGTTTAAAAACTGGCAAACAACTGGAGAGGCTGTTTCCTTTAAATTCTGTGAACCTTTATATATTAAAAGGAATGAAGGCAGAATAATGTCTTGATATATTTCAAGGGCAATACCAGGTTTTGACAAGAATGGAATTATAATACACATAATGCAACAAGGAGTAAAATTTGAATTCATCCCTAAAAATTTCTACGAGAAGGGAAAATGGTGTAAACAAGCCATCTGTGTTGTGATGTGAAACACATTCCCTTGTGGTGGCCCTTGCAGGGTGCCTTTATTATCTTCAAAAAAGGAGGGGAACTTGCTATGGAACCAAAGGCAGCAGGAATTCTGATCAACTTGTTTTCTAAATATGCACAAAATCATTCCTACAAGGAGATGAGATATTCAAAAGTCAGGCAATGGATGAATTAGTATAAATCTAAGAATTAAATAAAATACAGTATTGGCAAAGCAGAGCTTTGATGCTGCTCTACATAAACACAAAAATGAACCGTTAAATTTAGAAATGAACAGATTCAAATGCAGTTTGTCCTTTTTCTATCTATAGTATAAATCCTTCTGATCATGTACTGTACATTTGATGGAAGCATGTGGCTGTGGCAAATGTCCTCCAGGAACAGATCCAAATCAGAAGTTCAATTTGCTTCAAGCTCTTTAAAATGTTCCAGGGGTGCAAAGTGGATTGAGTTCCCCCCAATTCTTATCTTTTGAAGCACTGAAATACACAAAATGGAATGAGGGAGACATGAAAAAGCACAAGTTTGTTTTATTGAAAACAAACATTTTATCTTGCCTCTCAATGAGAGTCAAATTGTTAATAATTAAAAAAAAATCATCTGCCCCATCTATGAAATCTGCAATCAATTTTTCTTTCTTTCTGATTCTTTTTTTTTATTATAAATTTCTTGTTCAGTCTCTGAGGTATATGCTCTAACTGGGCATTATTTGGACATGCCCAGTGTTAAGTCTCAGCTCCAGATACTATTAGCTGCTGGTTTCAAGAAGCTAAGTAACCTCATAGATCCTCAGTTTTGTCTTCAGTAAAGGGAAAATCTCAACAGTTAGTTGTGACAATTAATTTGATGATGGTGAAACTGTGACATGTCCATAAAATGGAATACTATTCAGCAATAAAAGGCATATTCAAAATATGGATAAATCTTAAACATGCATTGTTTTTAGCAAGCTTTCTCTTGCTGTGACCAAAAGACCACACAAGAACAACAAAGAGGAGGGCAATTTTATTTGGGATTAATGGTTTCAAAGGTCTCAATCCATAGAGAGTCAACTCCCTTACTCTGAGCCAGAAGTGAGGCAGAACAATGTAGTGGAAGGGTACAGCGGAGGAAAGCAGCTCAGATGTGGTGCTCAGGAAGCTGAAAGAGACTAAGTTGAGCTCACAAGGGACAAAATATATACTCCAAAGCATGTCCCCAGGACCGACCTACCTCCAGTCACACCCTACCTTCCCACAGTTATCATCCAGTTAATCCATTCAAGAGGATTAATGCACTGATTAGGGTAAGGCCCTCATTACCTGATCATTTCACCTCTAAATTTTCTTGCATTTTCTCTCACATGAGCTTTTGGAGGACACCCCATATCTAAACCATAAAATGCATATTATGGCACCAGGCACAGTGGCACATGAATGTAATTCCAGCGACTGGGGAAAAAACCCCAAATACATATTATGCTATGTGAAAGAAGTCAGGTTCAAAAGGATGTATACTATGTGATTCTATTTATATTACACTCTGGAAATGGCAGAGCTGTAGGAACAGAAAAGAGAACTTTAGGGGTCAGGGGTTTAGGGTAGGGATGGGGACTTACTTCAAAGAGGCAGGAAAGAACTTTTTGCAATGATTAAAATACCCTATATCAGGCTATCATGGTAGTTATACTGTATACATTTGTCAACTCATTGGATGATATTACATCAATAAACTTATGTTCCTCAAAACTGATAAATGAAAAGGCTCCAAACAAAAATAAAGGTTAAAAAATTAAGGCATGTGGAAGTGCCTAGCATAATTGCCATAAACATACTTTTCTGGTATCTTCTCTATCCTTTGTTTCAGTCAAATATTTGAAATGCAGATTCTTCAAATGCGATTCTTCATAATCTATTTACTTCTGTACCTTTGGTAAACTGATTTTTCTTTCCCAAAACCCCAGTGACCCATTCATTGCCAAATCTAAGCTCTCTGGCACTTGCAAGTGTTTTGTAGTGCCTCTTTGATGCACTTGCTTTCTAAAATTCAAGTATCTTAGGGCCTCTTCCTAAGCTCCTTTTCTGCCCATAAGTAGAACACCTCAAAGTTGTGAATTCAGTCCATTTCTTTCTTGTTCCATTCATACCTGCCCTTCTCAAATTTCAACCATGAATTACTTTAAAAAATTTTATGGTGAAGTATTTCCCCAAAGTCTAAAATCAGATTCATATTTCCATTTACCTGTGGGTAAATTCAGTTCCAAGTTATAGTTGTGTCCTTTCTCCACTGAAACATATCCCATATTTAGTTATTGTTAACTCAGCACTTACTTAATGAATATATATTCTGCAGTTATCGTTTACATGTCACACAATACTGTGTGTGTAAATATCTTGCTTCTAAAATTTTTATTCTTTTCCAATCATCTGTTATTTTACAAGCAAATACCTCAGTGTTTTTCACTATGGTCATGTTATACTTTTATTACTGGTAATACAAATTTCTGCTATTACTTTTCTTCATTTCTTCTTCCAGCTAATTTTGCCTGTGTATTCTTTCAAATAAAAAATTATTTTGTGAACACATTATGACTGCACTACTTATAGATTAATTTGAGGGCAATTAACATTTTGTCTTTCCTACTATGTCTTTCCTTCCAGTAATATTTTTGTTTCTAAATTTATTTAGTCTGATTTTGTGTTCTTTTGCAACATTGTATAATTTTCTTCATGTAAACTCTGTTCATTATTTGACTAAATACCTTAAAACTGTATGTTTTGTCATTCTTATAAATAGAATAACTCACCGCCATATTTTGACCAGATTATTGCTATAACAAAGGAATTTCCCTTCTTATTTCAATAATGTTTTGCTGATTCTCCTACCTTTTATAATTATACTACCATAGTTTTGAAATGCCAATAATTTTATTTAATAAATTTACCTGCTTCCATTTTCTAGTTTAGTCTTATTGATTAATCAAAATTTCCAAAACAGTGTTAAATGATAGTGGCATTAGGATATGAATTTGTCTTAGCCTGAGTTTTTAGCAATAGTGCCTCAAGTAGTTTCACATTAACCAAGTGTTAGAGTTGAAAAAAGATAGCTATCTAATTATAGTTTACATGATTTTTTCTCAATGAGGTACATATCTTATTTTAATAGTTTTTATAATTTTAAAAATACACACCACCTCTTTTTTTCCCTTTGATATGGTGAAATAAAGATTTATGGGGGGTGGGTATAGCTCATCAGTAGAGTGCTTGCCTTGTATGTGTGAGGTACTGGATTCAATCCTCAGCACCACATAAAAAATAAAAAATTAAAATAAATGTATTGTGTTCTTCTACAACTAAAAAGTATAAAAGAAAAAAAAAGATTTGTGGTATTCAAGGAAAGAGATGGGGGAGATATGTGGTCTCATCAAGATACTATTTATTATTCAAACCCCCAGAGCTCAAAAGATTGCAGAAGGTTGCAAATGAGACAGATATCATTACCTTGTGTACATGTATCATTACATGAATGGTATGAATCTACATTGTACACACAATAGAAACAAAAAATTTCACCCCATTTGTGTACAATGAATCAAAATGCAGTACATAAAAATAAAAAAACAAATAAATAAATTAAAAATAAAGCATCAGAATTAAAAAATATTCACTGGTAAATTGAACACTTAAATCTGGTCCTTTCTCAATTTATCACATTGTTACATTCAGTAATTCATTGATTTTAGACAGAATCAGAAAATGCAAATCAGTTGTAAAGGGAAATAACAAATGTTATAAAATATATATGTGATTTCAGGAAATTAAGAAGAATAATGTAGAACAACTGCTAGAATCATACTCAAATCTATTGATAACAAATTTACTCAAATCTGAGAACTTTATAACAGTCAGTATTAGAAGAAAATATTGAGTATTTGAGAGAACAATATGACTCTCAGTGGATCAAAAGGCCAGTAGAAAATGAATACAGTCCTACAGAAATTTTGCCAAGAGGCCCTTTTTATTAAACTAGAAAAATGTGATCTTATAATTTTATTGGAGAAACAGTTTTTTAAAAAACTCCTAGCTTTTGATTTAATTTTATTTTATTCTAGAAATTAGCTCATAATTTCAACTCTAAGTTACATTTTGTTAGATAAAAATAAGAACATTTCACAACTTTATTTTTGTTAGGTTAATCCTAACAACTTTTCTCTTTAATTTTTAAAACTATTGACTGGGAAAGTATGCTTCCTGTTTTAAATGAATTTACTTCTAAAGATCAGTTCTTTATTTCCTGGGATAAGGAAGACCTCTTGGACACTGATTACCTCTCTTGGTGTATTCTGTAAACACTATCTAGTACTCTGAGAACCAGTTGCTAGAATTTCATTTAAAAATATTTTAGTTGTTATGATATGTATTACTCTTGGAATTAGAAAAACACATTAAGAAATTTTTTTAAAAATGATTACTAGAATTTTATGTAGAATAAGTTGTTTATTTAAAAACAAGATAGATCTGTAGTTTGTGTAATACATTTGTCAGGTGTCAAGATAATACTGAATTTGTCAATTGAAAAGCTGCAACCTTTTGGAGTATTTGGATAGTACAAAAATTACCTTTCTTTATGAAAACTTGAAATACAACTTGAAATAGTATCTTGATAAAAGGTCCTAGAACTGAGGTCTTGCTTTTGTAGTAATTCCTTTGTAACTATAATTTTTTAATGATTGATGGATTAATTGCTGGCTTAATTCTGGAAATGCCTATTTTATTAAAATACTATACTTTATGGATATAGATAGTATTCTATTAAATTTCCCCCCCAAAAAATAGATCCCTTGTGGCAAATTATGTATAATTATGCTTTTTATAATTGTTGATGACTATACATATCAATATTTTGCTTTCTTGTGTATATTTAATTTGTTGAATATATTACATATACAGTTTACATATAATCTTCACAAACGTTACATAGAATTCCTTTCAAAATACTTTAAGCACTATAGTTGGACCTTACATTTGTTTTAACTTATCTGTTAAACTGAACTAATTTTCATAGATTCTTTAAGGAATACTTGAAAGATTTCTAATTTTCCTTTTTCCCTCAATCTACTGAAATGGATATTCGAATATTTTTAATAGGACATGAGTATTAAATTTGTTAAACCTTTATGTTATGTTAGATTATCTTCATTTTGTCTTCACAGATCAAGGGCATTTACATAATATAGATTATATATAAAATTACAATATAATTTCCCTTGGTCACTTTTGCCCCCTCAAAATTTTTATCTTCCATTTAGTGTTACAGAGGATACTGAAAATAACATGATTTTATTTACTTTGAAGGTAAACATTTTTGTTTTGCTTTGCTTTTGTCTTCTCCCTGGATGCCTGTATCTTTTTAAATAATTAAGTTTTTATTAAAGCAATAATACAATATTATCACTGTGATATAGGAGTGAGGCATCTATTTGCTTTCACTTATTTTGTTTGAAAGTGAAGTTTTTCATTCAAAAAGAACATAGATACCTCAACACTTTTTCCATTAAAACATGCATTCTTGTTTCCATTTGTTCTTAACACTATAAATTGGCTTGTATTCATCTTTCCTTTTACCCCTTTCATCATTCAGTGCTTTCCTTTGCATTCCTTCTGGTTCTGCTCTAGAGATACTGAGAACTGTCTGGAGGAGATGGGAGAGCTCCCTCAGCCCTCTAGTCTAGACCTGCTATAAATTCCTAAGCTCCAAATACAACTGTCTTGCAATTCTTGTTTTCTAGCCATTTCTCTTTCCTATTTCCCACAGTGTACTTTCCTAGGGATGAACTTGCCCCCTATGTCCGGCAAACAAGACAAACTATCCAAACACATTTCCAATATATTTAGAACAAACCGATTTACATCTTCTCTCATCCCTGCTTCTCTCAGCCTTTATAACAGAGAACTTCTCCATCTTCCCAGATAAAGGTGCTCCTTTGATCTCTTCTCACTCTACATTCTCCTCTTCTTTCCTGATCTCGGATAACACAGCAACTTCATTTACAGTTTCTGTGATAGAGGTTATGAAATTCAGAGTCCTGTCCAGTTGTCTCTCCAGAGCTTCATAATCCTATCTTCAGTTACCTATTAGTCATTTTACTCAAATATTTCATAGAAATTTCAAATTCAGTATATCATAAATTTAATTCATCATCCTCTCACTTTCCCTAACCACTCATCTGATCTATATTTGCTCCCTCTCAGAGTAGATGACATCACTGCTACTCTGAGAAAAAAATCCTAAATTGTATTTGATACATTCATATTCCTCATCAAATGCTTTTGCTTGCATGTCTTAACCGTCAATAAATTCCATCTATTTGTCTCCGATTTTTAGTAATCAGCTCAGGCCACTATGATTTCTGATCAGGACAGTTTCTTCACACATGGTCTTCTTGTTTCAATCTTACCTGCCTCTAAATAATTCTCCACACTTCAGTGGAATAATAGTTCTACAAATCTCAGATGATCATGCTACTCTCCTAAACACACATTCATGGCTTCATACTGTCCTCAGACGAAGTCTTCAGTCCTGCAGGAGTCTCACAAGGCTCTTCATCTTTTTGGCCCAGTTGCCTTCACTACCCCACCCCAGTCACTTCCACCCTGCCCACTCACATTCTACATATCCTACTGCAGCCTCACCCTTTCCTGTCTTTAGTCATAATCTTCTTAAACACTTATCCTCATTTGCCACTTTCCAAACTCATTCCAACTTAGGCATTAGATTTCAACAAGATGCCACTTTATCTAGGACCTCAACTCTGACTAAATCATCAAACCTCCCCAATTTGAATTAAGCACTCCTTCTGTGCATTTCTGCAGCATTCTATAACTTCCCTTTACAAAATTTACAAGGCAGTATAAATGCCTATTTATTTGGCCATATCTCCATCTAGACTGAACCTTTAGCAAGGCAGAAATTGTATGTGTAATAATTTTTATTATATATCTCAGAGACCACCAGTGCTGGTATATAAACAAGTACATTATGTTTGTTAATTTGACTATAAATTATTTTACCATCTTCCAAATATCCACTCATGGCCCAAGACTTCAGAATGATATTTTCTTTGTTTTATTCTATAGTACTTTTTTATACAAGTCATTATTTTTTCATTATGACTCTACAACTGAGGTAAGTCACTAACCAGATATATCTTAATACATAATATGAAGCTGTCCCTTGACCATCCTACTCTGTATCTGGAGATAAATCTGCTATATACTGATCTGAGTACAATTCAAGATTTCTAGGATTCTTGTACAATTCCCTCAGCATGAAGAATTGCCCCTTAACAAGTCTCAGAAGGCTCCTCATGTTTTGATCTGTTTACCTTAATCCTATCCTAGTCAATCCCACCAGTCCCCTGCCCACTCATACTCCACATACCTTACTGGCATTTTCTGCTTTCTTGCCTCCAATCATTATCTTCTTAGACCTCTGTCCTCTTTTGCCATTTACCCAATTAACAAGATACCAAAAGGTGGAATCCTTTCCCACTCCCTTACCTGATTCCCTGAGACCTTGAATTAGCAGAATACATGAAAAACCACAAGTCCCCAAAAGTTCAGAAGCCAGGCTCCTCCCTCTGATTACAGAAGCTTCTTTGTGGTGACTCTGACTGCAATTCTCACCAGGCAACCTGCCACTGTTTTGTCCCCACATGTACTTTTTGTCACCTTGCTTCCTGATAGTACTTATGTCTTAAAGAATATGGAAAAAATTAGAGAAGAGTTGTGAGAAGAATACATGCAGACTGACAGCCTCAATTTTCATATGTGTGATAGAAGACCTATAAAATTAAAAAGAAATAATAAAAACATACTGTCTGAGACTATTGGTGATGGTGTTTGCTGGGGTTGGGCAGTTCCCAGTCCTCTTTTAAGGACTATTTTTTAAGCAAAACTTATTATGTCATAAAACTAAATAGGGATCGTTTTGTCCTCATTGGGTATTTTAGTATCATATTTAGTACAAATCAATGCCTGATTCTGGTCATCAGTTATCTGCAAATCTTCATTTTTCATACTATGGGAATTTATCTTTTCAGAAAAAAATTTAAGTTGAAAGACTCCTTTTACTTTCCATGATGTCAAAACAGCGTTTTACTTAAAACACTAAAAAGAATATATTTAAAGACAAAAATTTGTTAATAAGAGAACATGAATAATTTTGCTTTGCCCATGTCACTATGCATTCAGTGAGTTATCACTACACAAAAGGCAATGGTTCTCTACTTTCACGTTTTAGCCTCCTACATCAGATCTTTCCTGGGCTTTCCTTGTCTAATAGAGGGCACTCTTACATAGTCCCACTGCTCAGCAGCACACTAAGGTTTCTTCCTTTGCTGATTTATCAGCAGAAATAACAGCAGTAAATGACCTTGAATCTTCTAAGGATGAGGCAGCTACTAAATAACTAAGATATTATTTTCTTATGAGACTACATAATTCTTATATACAAAGTTGTTTTTGCTTTTCTTGCCTGCCATATTTGTCTCAACATACCATGAGTTGAAGGTCTTAGCACATCTCAGACAAGAATTCTTCTAACCAAGAAACTTGTTTTCTAATAAAAGAGTAGGGCAATTGACCAAAGTCCATGGAATTGCTGCACTTATATATATATCCTATCTTCAAAAATAGGTGATCCTACTGATTATTAAAATAGCCATTCAAGACTCTGTAAAGGTGTCAGATCGACACTTAACTCTGCCAAGCTGGAACACTAACCTGTAAGATTCTGTGTAGCCTCTGCACAATGCATAATCAGAACTAACATGAATTACGGTTTCTCCTCAGACTCCAAGCAATGGCAGTGGGGTGGCAACTTTCATAAATAAAATTCATTACCCATTGGCAAAATGTTTGCTTCTCTGCTCATGATTCTGGGCTCTATTGTTTAGAGATAATATTACCTAAAGAAGTAATGCTTTCATCAGAAGACATAAAAGTAGTCCCACTGAATTGTAAATGGATACTTCTACTTAGTCTTTTTGGGATCCTCATGTCAGGAAAAATATAGAAGAAACATGTTAAAAATAAACATCAACAACAAAATAAAAACAAGTAATCATAAATGATGCTTTTTTGAACAGCAGGTCCAGTGGTCAAAGTGAATAGACTCTTAAACGAATAGGATATCAGGATCCACATTCCTCAAGAATAAAAGTTTGGGTTATACTGCTAAATAAATAACTGAACCTGCTGGGAGGTAGGTTTAAGATAAATAAAAATGAAATAGTTTAAAAAGGAGGGAAGTCACAGACTTCATGCCCAGATGTTGAAACAAGTACTATTACTTTGACCTGTTTTTCCCTCCTTGCTGTGTCATCTATCTAACTATCTATCTATATTTTAACTATTTTTCCTATTTATACCTCTTCTTATATCCAATTATTGAATTTCAAGGGACTTAGTAATAGAGAACTGTGCAATTTATTACCATAGGTACCAGAATATACATTAGGATTGACTTAACACCATCCCACAGTCCTATGCTTGAGTTAGAGGCATTATCTAATGAAATTTTGGTTTGTCTTCCCGAAAGAGTAGGTGACTATTTTTAATTATATGAAGGAGTAGTTACATTATATTTTTTGGAACTGTAAGTATTGGAAGAAGGGTATATAAAAATATTATAGAAGTATGGGGGTGAGGCTTAGTGGAATATGTTCAACTTTGGCAACCCAGAAATTACATACATTTCATTTTTGAGGAAATTCCAGAATCAGTGGGAAGAAGAGCTCTACATTCCATTATGGAAGCTGAAGCAAAGCAGTTGTTTTTGATTTTTGTGAGCTAGGGCATGGTATTTGACTTTAGTTTGCCTAGTCCGCACTTTGAATCCTCAGGCAATGAAAAAAAAAAATATATATATATATATATATATAATGATAATGTGACAGCAGTGAAGTCAAGGGAGCAGAAACATGCAGTGAAGTGCAGTGAGTGGCTCAGTAGCTGTATTTCCTGCTGTGCCAAACTAATTATATAGAGTGTATGGCTATATTCTTGCTGCCTGGCTTCTCTTGGATCTCTGGTTTTCTTAGCCTGATTCCCCAACCTTCTTGTTGATTCAGAAAGCTACCCAACCTCCTTCTAATTACTTCTTTATCCTGCATATATAAGCCAGAGTTGATCTCTGTTGTTGGCAGCTGAGAACACAGATGGCTACAAGGCCTAAGCACGATGCTTAAAGAAAAGGGCTGGAGGTCCAGCAAGCAAACTGACAGGAACAAACTACAGACAGGTTGTTTGTAGCCATAGTGCCTCACATACAAATGCCTATTAATACAAGGCAAAAATCTCAGGGTTTTCCCATTCTTTTAGGGGGAGGAGAGAGGAATACTGGGTATTAAACTCTGGGGCAATTTATCACTAAGCTATATCCCCAGCTCTTTTTATTTTATTTTACTTTTTTTTTTTTTTTTTTTAAGACAGGGTCTGAATAAGCTGCTTGGGGTCTTGCTAAGTTATTGAGGCTGTCCTTGAACTTGCAATCCTCCTGTCACCCTCCTGAGTCACTGGGATTACAGGCTTGCACCACCGCACTCAGAGGTTTTCCCATTCTTTATCATTCTCACAAAAGGAATATTTCAGTTCTCTTACCCTGAACTCTTTCCAAAGGCTTTGCTTTCTTTACTTTTTTTGTGAAAATCAACACTAGTTTCACCTCAGTGAAGTAATTATGCATAGAAATGTTAATTGCAAAATGAGACCCACTCTTATAAAAGAACTTAGGAGACAGTAGATGGTTATAAGTTTAACTTTCAAAAAGCAAAGACTTGAATTATTGTTTCCATAAAAACAATAGCTGGTAAATAACTACACAACCAGAAAATTCATTTCCTATAAGTATATGACCCTAAACAAAACAGGGAATATAGTATTTCAGATATAACTTGAATTTCTGTCTAAAGCAAATCATAACCTGTTTATCTTGGAAATATACAGCAATCTTCCAAAAGAAGGGAACAGTGAGCATAATTTCCTATTTGTGTTTTATTTGCTCTTGAGATAGAAATTTGTAAAAATCTATAAGCTGAATTTTTATAGATAATACAAAAAACTCCTCAAGCAATGTTTATGGTTATAATTAGACACTTAGAAGACTTCCTTTCATCTCCCAACTCATTAGAGGGATGGACTTGTAAATGACAACTAAATATTTTTTAAATCTCAGCCTATAAAATGTTCAGTTCAACAAGTTTTCTAATTCCTAGTGGAATATCTTTCTCCTTCTTTACAAATATGCACCATATAATCATATTCTTCAATAAAAGATTAAAAACTGATATTTAATAAACAAGTCATCCTGAATATTTTATAATTTTATCTTCCTTTTAATTATTTATAATGCAATATGCAGAATAAAATGTGTATAAATGAAGTTTGACTAATATTCACAGTTTGGGAATATCTAGGTCGATTTGCTAATGTTTTTCAAAAAATTTAAAGACAAAAATATTCTTCATTACAATTAAAGGACTACAGTGCCCACAGGCCCTCACTTAAGCCTGTGGTGAATAAACCTATAGGGTTTATCCTTACATCATATTAATACATATTTAAGTGCCAGGACCGGCTAGGTTAGGAAAATAGATACAAAAGGAGATTAGTGGACCAAATAAGTGGCTTAAGCTTTAGGAACACCCAGCACATATGGTTCAGAGCAGAAGGAAGTAGATTCCAGAGGTAAAGACTAAATCTGAAGTTGCAAACTTGGGTCCCACCAGATGGGTTTGGCTTGTAGGTGTATTTTACATGGACTACCCAGGTAAAATTAACATTTTAAAACCAGAACTGTGCTACAGGTTGAACTGTGTCTCCCAAAAGTGAATGTGTTCATGGTCTAACTTCCAGAGCCTTACCATGTGACCTTACTTGGAAGTAGTATCAATACAGATGTAATCAGTCAAGAGAAATTCATAATGGGCTAGGGAGGCCCCGCTAATCCAGTAATACTGGTATCCTTACAAAAGACGAAATTTGGACAGGCACCCACACAGGAAGAACTCCATGTGAAGAAAGGCAGAGATTGGAGGTGGAGAGGCTTCTGTAGGCCAAGGGTGCCAAAATTTGCCAACAAACCACCAGAAGTCAAGGGAAAGGCATGGAACAGATTTTCCCTTACAGCCCTTAAAAGGAACCAAGCCTGCTGACACCTCGATCTTGGACTGTTAGCCTCCAAAACTGTAAGAAAATAAATATCTGTTATTAAAGTACTCAGTTAAACTCAAAGTCATGCAGCCCCTGGAAGCTAATGCAACTTGCATATAAAAGTTCTAGGTTTTCAGCTTCTCTGAAAAGTAGCCAACTTTGGAAACACTCAACAGATCAGCTGGAACAGACTAGTTGTTGCCCATTCCACAGGAAGTTCTTCATTTCACCAGAGCTCCAGTCAGTCTATTTTAATAATTCAGTTGCCTGCTTGATGCCTGAAACACCCAAAAACAGATCAGAAGTTTAGCAGAACTCATATAAACATATTGTGGCAATAAAATTCGGGTTGCTTTTCCTAAGTAATCAAAGTAGAAACTAAGTGTTAAAAGAAAAAAAGAAAAAAAAAAAAAAAAAGAAAATGAAAAAGGCTACCCAGGAGTTTTCTGATAACTTTGGATTTTAAAGAATTCTTAAAAATATAAAAACAAAATCATAATATCAGAATATAGAAAAATTAAGTGCAGCTATGATAACAATGACAGAGAGCCTTCTCAGACTGCCTGAACCAAACAAGAGGAAGACAGAAGGGGTATCTTGCTGCTTCAAGGAGTTGAGAGAAAGCTCTGGAAAGGCAATACAGGTACAATGTAAAGAGAGATTTGAAGATTAGCATATGTCTGGTTAAGGGGGATGCGTCTCCACTCAAGTTCCACTTTGAACAAGTACAAGCCATGAAGTCAAGACAAATTACATCACCAGATTCTCAGAAATATTGATTACAGGAGCATTTTGATAACCCTTGAGGAATAGTAGGGGATAGGAGAGGATTCAGAAGACTGGAAATGGATGAAAAATATTACAGCTTTTGAAGAAAGAACCATGAAAAATCTTTAGATACAGCAGACCAAAATGACTGGTAGCAATTCCTACTAGAAAAATAAAATATGTGTTTGGGATATTTAAGAAAAACAAAGTGATTAGTATTTAGGAGTTGGAATTGGTTTAGAATCAAGTCAAGTAAAAATAAACATACCAAAGAGGTGGCTGGCATCCTCCTATCCTGCAGTTCTCTCCCTTATTCAAGCTACACTGACCCATGGTATTATGGAACACATCTAGCATGCTTCTGCTTAATGGTCTCTGGGCTAATTGCTCATTCATTGTAGAACACTCTTCCACAGGAAGCTTTGCACCCTGCTTTTCTTCAATATTCTAATCCAATGTCACCTTCTCCTAAAGGTCTTCCCTAAAGGTCCTGTGTAAAGTTGAAGACCCATACTCTCCCACTATCCCTTACCTTAGCTTTACTTTTCTTCATAGCACTTGTTATTATATTTTTTAATTTAGTAAAAGCACATGTACAACTCATGCTGGTCAATTTCTAGAGGTTTTTAAAAAGTATTATTCCATTTAATCCTCCTAAAAACACTGGGGAAATAAATACTAGCATCATCTCCATTTTGCAGATGGTGAAACAGAGGTATAGAGATGTTACACTGAATTTGTAGTAGTGGTAAGCAGAACTGCTAAGTATGAACACAAGAAACCTGGTTTCAGAGTTACTGCTGCCTTACCTCTCTGCTATGCTGCCCTCATCTAACACATTTTGTATTTCACCTATTAGGTGTATTATCTCTCTCTACCTGCATCCCACAGAAATTCAAGTTCTATGATGGGAGGCCTCTGTCTTTTTCTCTATTTTATCCCAGGCCTTGAAATAAGAATATGGCACATAGTAAATCCTCAATAACTATTTTGTCTCATGAATACACCATAAATACTATAGGAGTCTAGAAATGAAGCAGTATCCTCTTTTAGATTAAGACTTGTTTCTTGTTGAGATCAGGGATTGATGATTATTAATCTTCGAATCCCCAGTACTTGGAAGAATACTTGGCTTGTGTTGTGAGAAAACAAGGCAAAAAGAAGAGCTGGAAAGGAAACCAGAAATGTGAGGTGCTTGGCAGAACATGGACTAAAATACCCAGCATTCCAAAAAGTCCTGAGAAGAGAGGTTTGTCAGGAATGAAAACAGTCCACTGTGCTATAGGAAGACAGAAAATGTCATTGAATTTTGCAGTCAACTGCTCAGCTTCTGAGCAACAAAACTGTTATCAAATAGGATAAAAACTTAATTGCAAAATATTTATCAAGTATTACTCATAGTTGAGCCACTTGGTAAGTGCTATGAGACCTAGGAAGAGGTGTAAGAAACATTTCAGCTTCAAAAAGAATGGCAACTGAATAAGGGGGAATTCAATAGTCTAAACAGTTATCAAGTAGAAAACTAATAATGACAGAAAAGGACAACAACAAAGCTGTGGCATCAAGTTTCATAACACTAATATCAAAAGGGTAAAGGTTTTCAGGAAAGATTTGGGCTCTCAGCAGGCTGGCAAAATACATTTCTAGAGGACTCTTTCAGTAGCACAAATGCATGTCTTCATGAATACAATTAACTTAAACCAACAATAGATGGGGTTACTAAAATAAATAAGTTTAAGAAAAATATTAATAACAAACAGTATCAGACATCAACATAATCCTACCTAGTGCTGTTAGCATTTGAAAGCAAAACATTCAGATTCCTAATCTACTGGGGAATATTAACATAATGTGGCTTTGAAAATTTTAAAAAGACCTCATAATTAATTTAATCACCATTTTGCATAGCATTCCCACTTGTAATCTGCATTTTTGCTTTAAAACTCTTACTATACAGCTGTCATTCTGATCTAATGAAATGCCTCTTACTTAGGAAGAGAGGAAAATTTCAAATGTTGAGGCTACACAGAAATGAAGAATGAAACATGTGTCTGTCACTGCAATTTCACCATGGTAGACTAATTGCAGAGGCCTGTGGGTATGGATTGATGTTGCTGAGTAGTCAGCCTTTACTGCCATCGCTTTCAGGGCAATTTGCATAGCATGGCTCATAGTGTTTTATGATTTTTCTTTTAAAAATAATTCTACTTGTTAGTCACTAAATCTATTTAACTCTTCCATTGCTGACTGGCATCTGGGGTATGTTTGAAGAGTCAGTGCACATGTCTTTTATTGGGCACATGCCAAGAAGAACTAAAAGAGAATTTGAAAGGGGTATCTACTTGGTGCAGTTCACAGTCTTTTTATCCTCTGGAAAGATTACTGTTGTAGACTGGGTTTCCCAGGAAGCAAACTGTGATGGCTAAGTTTATGTGTCAACTTGATTGGGTTAAGTAATTCCAAGTTAGCTGGTAAAATGCTATTTCTGGATGTGTCTGTAAGGGTGTTTCCAGAAGACCTTTGCTTTTGAATGGGTAGACTGAGTAAAGAAGATAACCCTTGCCAATTTTGGTGGGCAGAATCCAATATACAGAGGGTCTGAATACAATAAAAAGGTGGAGAAAGAGTACATTCCCTCTCTCTGAACAGGGGCATCCATCATCTCTTACCCCTAGACATCTGTGCTCCTGGTTCTGAGGTCTTGAGTCTCAAATTGGGACTTAATTGTAGAACTTTTCAGCCTCCATAACTGTATGGGACAATCCCTGGCAAAATCTAATACACAGATCCTGAGGCAGACAAGTGCGTTCAGGAGATTCACTGAGTCATGTTTCCAGAATTACTACCTGTAAAAGAGAAGAAAGTATGAGTAGATACAGGAAGAAGTTGGGTTACAACACAAAGTGGAACCTTGTGGGCAGGATGGGTATCAGATACAATCCAAACTTAGGTGAGAAGGCCTGGGTTTTACATACTCACACTGAGTAATCATTGGATTTAGGATGACCCACCAAGGGGATATAACTTTGTATGATGCAATTATCTGAGGAAATTCCTGAAAATGGCTGACAGCTCAGGGTTGTATACCAGAACACCTCCAGCAGCTGAGGAAATAAGTCTTTTGTTTCTGAAGGGTGCCCTGAGTGTCATATCATAGTGTGTAGAATAGTCATCATATTTCTCTTAATGACAGAGGCTCAAATACCACTCTAACCAGCAGGGTATGATATGCTTGGCTTTTAGGAAAAGGTCTTTGTATGGAATATTATTGTGGAAGATTACTCAAGTTCCCCACAACCTAATAATCCAATATATGTTTAATCATCCTAATTAATTTTATGACTGCAAACAATTTAAGGGAGGGATCCTTGAAAATTTTAATCTTTTGTGTCTCGTGCATTGGGGAGGATCAAATGATTATATAATTGCAAGTGTATAGAGAAATATATGGACTTTTCAATCTCAGTCAAATTTAGGTTCTGAAGTTTAGTGTATACATGATCATTATGTGTTGGAGATGTTTTTCTAGGGACTTATTACCAGTCAGGCTTTCCTGGTTCTAAGGCCTATTTCCTTTGACTTTGCTAAAAGGAAGTTTATATAGTGTGAGACATATTTCCCCTCTATAATTTTATGAGTTTTTACTTTGTAAGACAACAAAATTACTCTTTTAGGAAATATCTGAAGAAAATAATAGAAAAATAGTTTAGAAATGTCACATCAGTCAAAGAGACATTGAACTTGTAGTCTGGTATGGTACACAAAGAGAATTTGCTCATCTCATGGAATATCTGTATTTGAGTCAAGGGGAAATATCTAAAGCTACACAAGTCGATAGCTTAGAGCATGGCTCAGATTTAAACACAAACAAAGGGTAATCTGGCCTGGCACAGTCTGGCCACTGCAGCAGTGTATCTGAAGGTTATGTTTTATGTTTATTAGCTCTATCCAGATGGCGTTTTATGTCCTTAATAACTTTGTCCCTGACTAAGCCATGAACCTACCATTTGACAAACATAGTAGGAAATGTCTATCAGCAAAAAAGTCATTTTGTAATCAGAAACATCACTTGAACCATTTGGACAACATTTTGAAAGAGTTGAATTTCCTTTTTTCAATTCCTATAGTAATTTGTTGACAAAATATAGACAGCTTTACCAAACTGAACCTAAATTCATTGAGCTCCTGGAATGTTTTTAAAAGGAAGACATTTATGGTAATATTTTATATGAGTTATAACTTTCATTGTAAGAGATCAAATTGCTTTGATGCATATTTATTCATCTTTATATGTCCATAAAAATTAGTGTATAGCATGTATTACTATTCTAATGTTGGGAACAGAAAGGATGAAAAACAGAAGTCTAAGATCATCCAGTGATTTTCCTATTATCCTGGTTTCTCCTGGGTCTCAGAATTCTGCATCTAGATCAGTCTATCCACTAAGTTTTATGCCTCTTTTGGGGTACTTCATAAATGTTTTGTTGTTGTTTTGTGATGGTCAATTATGCTGCTAAGTAAATTCTGCTTCCAAATTTCAAACTCCTTGAGAGTACCTATTATGCTTTATCTATATCTTCTTTAGAGCACCATTTTAGGCACTCAGTATACATTTGTAGATTTATTAAAAGGAAATAGTTTTTCTGATGAAACTCATATCTATAACTCCCTAGTAAAAAGCAAAGAGACTATTTTTAGCTTATGAGGAAATCAAAGTAGTGCATTACTATTTTACAGATTTCTCAGTGGGAACAAACACCCTTGTCTAAAATTTCTTCAGAAAGAAATATGGACAAGAATTGTAAGAAAATAGTGTTATTAATGCTTAATTTTAATAACTTTAATTTAAAAAGTATAATTAGTGTCATTTAATTTTTAATTTCAAAACTCATCTTTTCCCCCTCCTTTCCTTCCTTGCCATTTTCCTTCATTCCCTCCTTTTCTTTCCTCCCTCCCTCACCTCCTCCATGTTTTGATAAACAAGCACTTACTAAAGTGTCTTGTGTACCTAGATCTTACGTGGGCACATGATCTCATAAGAAAATTGCCAGGATTAAATTTTTCTTAATGGATTCATTTTCTAAACACTTACTACAAATTAGAAATGTGGATGGTGTGCCAGGCACTACAATTCCCATTTTCCTACACTGGGCATTCATTTCAGCTTTAGTTTTCCCTACATTCTCAGAGTTCTTCAGGAAGAATCTGAAACCTAATTAAATACTGTAATCACAATTCACAGGAGCTAAAGTTCAAATTATATTGATTTGTGATTTTTAAAAATTGTACTGTAATAACAAACCATTCTTTGAGATTACTTTATAGTTGTCAGTATTTTTAAAAAATTGACCAAAATCCTAAGACATGGTGGAATCAAAACTAATTTTAAGGGGCAAATCATCTTACTTGGAACAGGGGGGAGAACTGTTCACATTTTTTATCAGTCAACATTAACCAGGTTGTATAGTTAAAGGAAAAGTTTCAACTCTAGTGGATATATTGACTATAAAAGAGGTTGAAAACATTTCATATATTTGAGAATAAGTTTAAAATCTCCTTCATCTGAGATAATCTGAAAACATGAAGTTATGTTTCTATTTTGTAGTATTTGTACAAATATACTGCAAAAGATATTCCTGTCATACTGCTTTGTAATCTCATCTATGGTATTACAATTGACTGATGTTTAAGAACTGTGTTTAGCAGCTGTTTAACAAAGTTTAGGCTGAAAATATTTGGTGAGATCAACTTTTTCTTTCTTTCTGTTAGCAACACAGTTTTCTCAACAAGATGGTGAAATCAAAAGAACAATTTGACTTGTTTACTGAAAACCAGAAAAGCATGTTAGTGGACAAATCACTTAACCCTTCTTTCCCACAGTATTCATATCTGTATGGTAAAGATAAAGTCTATATATCATGCATAAGGTATGGAGAATATTAAAGAAGATATGACCTATAAGTCACCTGCTCAACATATGGCACAGAGTGAAAACACAAAACTTAGCGCTTTCCTTTTCCTTTGAAAAGAAAGTGGTCTACCTTCATGTGACAAAGACCCCATTCAGACTATGGAAGGCAAGTACTGGATTTACCAAGTCATACCAATTGGGAAATAAAATGGGGAGAATGATGCACAGAGCACGTGACTAGCAAGTAAATTGTGGAGCCACATTTGAATGAGAAATAAGACTTCCTCTTAACAATAAGAAACATCAAGGAAACTAAAACAGTCTCAAGCTTGTAGAAACCACAGGGGACTCATGAACCTGTTCAAATGGTGCCCCATATCATGCCAGTTTTTAATCAAACGATTTTGCTTATGTTTAAAGGAGAACATTAAAAACAAAAATTGATGGGCTGTGAGCTAAGTACAAAGTAGATTCACAAATGTTTGGATGCTAGAAATCCCCAAGGAAAGGAAACAATTTGAGGGCAGGCAAAGACCTCTAACCAATATGGAGTTTCTTTTGCCTGAGGAAACTTAAAAGCTTTGGGCCCTCAAAGCCATCCCCTTTCTTCCCAGTCCACACAATGAACAACAATGAAATGGTAGCTTATCTAATATTTAACTTCTTATACAGAGTTATTGGAACCATGAACTCCACTGAACTCAGAATCTTGCTTGTTTTCTGAATAACAATTTGGGAGATAGATAGAATTCTTAGGAAGAGGGTTTTCTTTACAAACAAACACAAAAATGACTGGGGATTGAATTAGAGCAAATTATATTCCATGTTTTTATAATTATGTCAGAATGAATCCTTATGTTATGTATCACTAAAAAGAACAAATAAAAATAGGGAAAAATACAAAATGAAAGGATACTCATACTCATATCCCCAAGAAACTGCTCTGAGTTCTGACTCAAGAAAGAAGTAAATGAGTTAAAAAAATGTTTTAGTATAACAACAGATTTGAACTCAACTAATTTGGGTCAGTATAATGGCACAATATCATTATAAGGTAAGTGGTAGCAGAAGAATCAAATAATTTCAGGCAATGAGACAGAAAGAGTTCTTCTCATCCAAATGGACCAAAATAGGAATGAGATGGTGACAGCTTCTTTGAGTTTTGCAAAGCACATGCCATCCACATGGCCCATGGAGACAAAGCTTTGATGAACTTTGAAAAGAGCTTTCTTCAATGAGAAATGGAATCTATCCCTTTGCTTCTTACCTCTAAGTATCTTTTGTTGAAAAAGTTAGGCAAAGGAAGGTTCAAAACTTAATCTCTTGATGAAATAAAGTCCATTCATTTTCCATTTGTGGTTTTTAAATATGGAATGATCTGATGTGTCATTGCCTTGTTATTTAGAAATACTGTGTTAGCCACTTTGTTTTCATTTCATTTTAATATAGTCACTATGAAAGTTATTCTCCTCAGGAACCAATTCTTGTTAGCTTTCCTTTCCCTAACCACCCCTGGTTTCCAGCAATTTTTGTTTTCATATAAAATGAAGACCAATGTGGTTTTTTCCTAAACCATTTCAGTACATTACATTTAAAAAATAATTGATCATATCTTTCTAATTGTATGCTTTTCTGTTAAAACAGGATATGTGTAGTCATTACTCAGCATGTCCAGTGAATTATAGCTTATTTTGGATTTATTTTAAATTCAAAGATCATGAAGAAAAAATTGGTTAAAGCATTGCCAAGTAATCTAAATTTAGTGTGTACGGTATCTAACTAAATATATGGTTTTTCTTAAATAATAAGAGAGAGCTACTATTGAAACTGCAATCATCTTTCACAATGAATACTGTTTTTCTTGAAGGCTGCTATACAATAAAGTTATAAAGTGCTTGGAGACTTTCTACTTGTAATTAACACAAGTATGCAAAAAATTCTCACATCTTCTTGAAAATATTCCCATTGTTCATATTAAAACACAAAATATATTTCTGCATGGGATAAGATAACTGTTAATAAAAACACCCAACTGGGCATAAGATACATACATATCAGGGCTTTCAAGTTAGATATTTAAATTGAAATGTCACTGTTATAATTTTCAAGTTTGCCAATAATGCTTAAGGGCTTCAGATTTTAAAGAAGAAACTGTGAATATGAAATTATAGGTTTAAGAAGTAGATACACTATTATTATTTTATAATCATGTAATTATTTACTTACATAATAATATAAAACATCTATACTTAGCATTATACAAACTATATTAGTGTAATTCATTTCACATGATGTATATATAACATATAAAAATATATATAATATAAAATATTACAGTTTGCTATGGGTTAGGAATGTACAAGATCTAAAGCCAGGTTCTCTCTATATAAATATTTCTCTTCACTTTCAGAAATAATAAAAATGACAGGAATGCTGGTACATGAAATATGTCATCTAATACTAAGATAGCACTTGTACCCCATTTTGATGTTTTTCTTTCCTGGGAATGAAATGTGTATCCCATACCAGGAGGTATCATATCATATCCTTGAAGGGAAGAAAGCATGAATTAGCTAAACAATTTTATTGTACCCAAACCTTTCACTCTCAGCTACATAGAATAGCTGATACGAGTTGAAAAATGTACACCTTAATTAGTTGATCCAGAACAGCATACTCAAAAGATGGTTTGTGACATAAAGTAACCAGAAAGTTCATCTGCATTTCAGCCCTACAGAGCTTGCGATGTGGCATGTCACAGAGTTTCTTTTAGCTTATGTGATTGCTCGCTCCACATGCTGCCATTTACAGTACACGGTATACAGTAAATCTATTTTTTGTCAAGATGGGCTGGGTTTTCACAGCTCTGCACATGACATCCAGTCACTCTTCTTGGCTCTTAATGCTTAACATGGTGGAGTCTTGATTTTTGGCTGATTGCCTCCAATATGTTCAATTTTGGATGGTTTTTAGAGTAGGTTTGTGAAATGAGGCCCAAGAAATGTGAAAAATGTATAGGTTTCCTTAAAGGGCTTGAAATAATCAGTCTGCTTCCATAAGTATCATTTTGAAACTATAATATTATCTTAAGCATTTGCTGCATGACCTCAGTGGGCACTGGGAAGGCAGATAAAAGGATACTGAAGGAAACACTAGTGGCTGCCTGTGTGGACTGGAATTAGGGGCTGAAGTGAATAGATGCATGTTTTTCATTATGTAGTTTAACTGTTGACACTGTTTCTTATTTGTTTACCCGGCACATGTCTCATTTTTATAATATAAAAGTTTGCTTAACAAAAGTAATATTTCCAATGCTATTGTGATTTTTGAAATTTCCTTGTCACTCATATTTTCATAACACTAGTAAATCTCATAAATGTAAACTTAGCCCATTACAATCCATCTTTTTTCTGAGCCTTGACTTGACAATCTTGTTTCAAAATCTTTTGCTATCGCCACAAGGACACTGCATTTTTAATTGCCACCTTCCATTCCTATGATATCCTTCAACCACAGGACTATATTTTTTTCTATGCAAAATTTGTTGCAAGTTTTATTGATACATGTGGGGCTATATGAATTGCCCCTAACAAAGTGCCCGACCTGAAAGAAGTTTAGGTCAACTGTTTCTGATCATCAGTATTGATGCTATCATGATAATTAAGTAACCAAGAATCAGATTATGCTAACAGAAGACAAAGGTATAGTTCCAAGTAATGAGAAGATAACACTGGTACATGTGGCGGAATTTAGATAAATGATGGACTTCAAGTTCTTTTTTAATGAGTCTAAAGAAAATAAATATTTTAATTTGAGAAAACTATATGGCAAAATCATATTGTAATTTTGGAGGTGTTATACACTTGCTAGTTGGTAAGAGAAAGTAAAACAGAGGGAGAATGGAAAGAAAACTGGAAATAACTAGAGGTTCCAGTCCTAAACTTAATTTCCTAGGGCAATCCACAAATCTCCCCTTTGGAAAACTAAGAGTTGGACTAGATTATCTTTAATACCCTTTCTAACTCTACATTCTATAAGAAAATCAGAGTTCCACATCAGGACGCTCTCTGAACTGAGTTGTGATTTAGTACCTGGCTAGCAGCATTTAATAATTGTGCTTAGAAGACTAAATAACCTAGGAATAAGGTAACAAGAGGATGAGCCTTGACCATGAGCTTTCAACTTTAAATAATTCACCCACACATTTATGAAATCCCCACTAAGATTAAACAAAATTCCACAATGCTGAACTCTTAGGCACAATTATATCAGACACACACACACACACACACACACACACACACACATATGCACATATCCACCCACCCCCAGCCTCTTCATGGTGATTTATCAAGAGTTTTTTTCCCCCTTCAAAAATCTATAGAGTGCTACAGGCACAAGTAAAAGCTGACTTGGATATTTCATTAAAATCTGTGAAACTCGCAAAACTCTTTAGTCCAATACATTTGTCAATCACCCAGTAATTGAGAAGTAGGAACTGTGGTTATGGTGTATTATATATGCATCCATTCAATTAGCTGAGTTCCCTGAGTCCAAGAAAAACTGAGAATGAGACAAGCTAAAAAGATCCTTCTTGGATCATCTGGATAATTAATTTAAACTTCTAATTTGCAAAGCTATTCTAGTAATCATAGCAATAAGCATTTTTTTCTGTTTACCAAATATGTGCCAGGCACCAGGATAAGTGTTCTACATACATTTTCACCTAAGAGATATATACTGTGGTTTAGGTCCATTTTATGGATGTGTAAATCAGATGCTTCATATTTACTCATTCAACAGATATTTAGTGAATAACCACTATGTATGGGATCTGCGCTGGGTACTGAATTCATGCTGATGAATCATACAGGCTGAGAGGGACCATGGTCAGGACTGCCCTGCTCAGTCCTTCCTGTATCAAGTCATGAAGCAGATAAATCAATGACTCAGTGCTGGAATGGACTGGTCAGTGTTGGGTCACTTGCACTGCACCTCTGCATATATAAAGGCTAGTGATTATTAGCCAACTTGTGAATAACAAAATACTTAATGAAATTATACTGACATATGAAGGTTAGATTCAAACATGAAATTAGATGCAAACATAGAAGCGAGTTTTGACAATGGTGCAGTGTGATGTGGTAGGGAGCACAGGAGTGCTGATTAATGTCTTTGTACAACGTGGAAACATCTATTTCATTTAGTTTAATTATTACAATCACCAGAATGTATCTCATGAAGGAACAAAGATTTGAGAATCACATTTGCCCAACTTAGGTTCCCTTCTGTCTTCATTTCTTTCAACCTTGCTGCTGTAAAGTATAACTTTTGATAAATCTATGTATATAAGTAGTTTTTCTTCTTGATTTTCAAATCCGGGCTCCTATTGACTAAATTAGTTCCTAATCTCAGGGACTAATCTCAGGGAGCTTAGGGACTTGTTGGAGAGAGAAAAGACAGTAGAAAAACAGTGAACAAAATCAGAATCCTAGAAATAGTAACATTACAATGATAGAAAGCAGAGGGAGGGAAACTAGGATGATAGAAATGACATATATATTGATTGTTGTGGTGGTCATAAGGTTGACATTTGTCAACAGTTATAAAAGTGCACACCTAAAATTGTAATATTGTATTGTATATGCATGAATATCAATAAAGCTGGCAGAAAGTTGCTATAAACCCATAATTTTAATACTATTTTAGATGAAAAAATTACTGGACATTTTATATTTATATATGTAGATGTAATTTTTAACAAATAAAAAGCAGATGATATGTATATATGTTCCATTAGACAGTAGGTTGACTTTAGTTATCAATTACATATATTTCAAACAGCTAGAAGATTGAATTTTGAATGTTCTTATCATAAGGTATGATAAATGCAAGAGGTGATGGTAATCACCCTGATTTGATCACTACACAATGTATACACGTATCAAAACGGCCATTCAAAAATATATGCACATACATATATGTGAGTACATGTCTTAAGACATTTGAATTTTTAAAAATTATAAATGTACACATACCACATGTACATACGCATACGTATATGTGTGAATGTACATGCATCCACATACATAAAAACATAAATTTTGAATAAGTGAAAAACAAAACCAGAATTGAAGAGGACTTGAAAAAACACTCTCCACCATATTAAATGCAAGCAAAAGATGCAAAATATATCACTCTTGAGAGTAGTCAAAACTTATTAATACTTTTCTGCACTAAGTAGAAAATCATTTAAAAACATTTATTAGACTGACTTCTAAATCTTATGAGGGTCATCTTTCATAGTATATTACTTATGGAAATATTTACAGAGTTAAGGAAAAAGCAGATAGGCAAATAAGACCATAATTACAAATTTTGATAAATTGTTTTAAAAAGGAAAGACCAGAGTATTATGAGATAGTTAAGTAAAAGGATCTGATCATTTATATTTTAAGTAAACATTTTCACTATTAATATCTATTTGCTTAGTAAGAAAAATAAGTTTTGTAAAGGAAAAACACTAAAGCTATACAACAAAGATTTAGAAGTAGTCAATTTGTTTTCCTGTGGAAACTTCAGATTTGAATGTTCTAGACTGACTTAAAGGTTATGTCCCCTAAAGATGCTGCTCAAGTTTCTTTTTTTCCAAAGTTAGCTTCTTTTTACTAGACCCCTTTCACTGGGTATCTCCATGCCTCCAAAAATTGACCTCAGATACCAGTACTTAAATATCATAAATATTTCTCATTAGTATCTTTGTTCCTTTTTTAATAAAAGTAATCACATAAAGTATTAAATTTATTTTAAAAGAGTTTTCATATTTTTCCTAATGTGCTAATAATTATCACATACTTGCCTGGGGGGAAAATGGTAATGATATGAAGACCAGCTCTACTAGCCAGTAGCTATTACTATATAGGGGCATAAGTACCCGTGTCTCATAAAAGGGTTACATCCTATGAAACAGAACAAGGTAATACTGTGTGATTTTACATAGAAAAACATTATAGGGTAAAAACATTGACATGTTCAGTTAAAAATAATCCATCAAAAGGCCAAAGTTAACAGTTAAAACCATTTTTTATCTAGAAATTGGCAAAAGATTTATCTAAAATGTTTATATTTTTGCCACCCCATAAATCAAAATTAGTTTTCCATTAAAAAAATTGGATCAGAGATGATAATCTTCTTGCCAATTTTTAGCTAAATGCAAATGGAAACATCTGAGACTTTAAACTGAAAACTGAAGTTTATAGATATATAGTAAAACTACTGCCTTTGAATGTTACATTGTGAGAGCTGAATAGCATATGAGGTTATGAATTAACTGTAATTTCAGATACATGAAGCATTTGATTTCCTTTTACTAAATCTATAAACACAAAACTAAAGCCTACCTTGATTATTAGTGTCTGCTTCATTATTTATATCCTTTAATGTTGGAGTGATATTTTAACATCTATTTATTCTTGAAGTCTCACTCAAAACTCCTTCTGGATCCCCAGATAAGACCAGGTCCTTATACACTGCTCTTGCAGCACCACATTATCTTCCCTCTGTCACAACTGCATTTCTTTTTATTTTAAAATAATTGACAAATAAAGATTAAATATAGTTAAGGTTGTACATGATATGATGTACATATACATGTATACTGATTACCACAATCAAATTAACACATCCATCACCCATCTAATACTAAATATTAGATACCTAGAACATCTTACAATGGAAAGTTTATACACTGCAGTTGTTACTATTTGAATAATACCTGTCTTCGTCACAAAAGACTAGATATAGTTTTTATTTGCATTTCAACCCTAGGACCCATATACCTCTTGGTGCATAGTTAACATGTAAAAAACATTTATTAAGTGAATGAAATCTGATTACAATTTCTATAATATTTTTAGAATATGACCAATGAATTATTAAAAACTCTAACAACATTAGATTTTTCTAAATTTATCAGCCTTAAATGTCCCATCCCAGAAATTGGGCCCTTTTTCTCAGCGTACTGTTTTGTTTCTTCCTTCTCCTTTGCTTTCCATCTCTTTTCTCAGTCCATGAATATCTTCCAGTATTCCCAGGGGCCAGGAAGTACTGGGGGTCTTGGCTCAATTTCCAATTTCTGGATTATACATCTTAGAGTTTTTATGACCTGGATTCCACTATGGGAACCCTCCCTCTATCTACCTTCCCCGACTACTAGTGAAGTGCTCAAATTTTTTGGAAGAGGAAACAGCTCTACCTTCCCAAAGCAGTTTTGAGATTTGGGAATCCAAATGAAATGCCAGAAAGACATGTAAAAACGTTTTTGTTTTCAAGAAGTTCTACATTTTTAAAAATGAAATAGTTCCAGATCACACCCTGGTCAAGGTGCACTAATGTCTATGGAAGCTCCAAATTATTTTCAGATTATAGATAGTCTTTCAGCTTTAAAAAACTGGTCTCAGAATTCCACTAACATCCTTTCAGTTAAAACCATTAAGTCAGCAGATACAGCGTGTATTTACATGACAGGGTGTAACCAGACTGAGGATGTATAAAATAGATCACCAGGTACTAGTATCTTAATGGCCAAACCATATTTTATGAGGTGGAAAGTCAATGAACAGGGAAGAGATTATTTGCAACAGTATAACAACATTAAGATTCTGCTCTCTTTACCCTGGGGACAGAAACATAATGCTAACATGGAAACCAAACTGCAACTTTACCTTGGGCTATAAAGACAAAGGCAGCAATAGAAAAGATTTATTCTTGATGATCAATTTCATTTGATCTATGTAGGTCCATTGTGATAAAAGACATGATTTTTTACCAAGAGACAAACTTTGAAAGAATAAAATAATCTCATTAACATCATGTTGACAAAGTCTTAAGTCATGAGATATGCTAAAGTATGTATCCCAAAGCTTCATTATGAAATCATTAAGCTGATTTTTTCACCAAAATATATATATTTTTTCTCTTTAAATTTTAAGGGAGAAGACAGGTGGTTAAAGACTAATACATTTTAAAAGAACTGATGGTATCTAGCCAGCTCCCCCCTTGTCAGACAACTCTTTGAATGATTAGGGTACTGACTGCCAAATGTGTTTAAAAACTCATTTGAAATGAAGAAAAGACTCAGGAATAACAAAAAGGGGAGGAAAGAAGAGGGCATTTTAGTTTTACAGTTTTTTCTTGCTTTATTTTTAAGATGAGAAATAAAACTTATTTTTAAAAATGACAAAAGTTGTGTTCAAGTAAGCTAAAACTCACATTTCAACTCTAAACTCAAAGAATTTTAACTCTATTGAACAACAGACTTGAAACAGAATTAATTATGTGATTTTAGCACTAATAAAACTATAGAGTTGCTTTCTTTTAAACTAAGATTTTGTTGGATATAAAAGCCACAGCTCTGTAATTAATATGGCAGCACTATACTATCAAGAAAGCAAATCTTTTACATTTTAATAAATAGTGTGCATCACTATGTTTGTGTTGAAATGCACAACATAAATATGCCAAGGCAAGGATACACTCACAGAACCATAAGGAAATATTTTAAAAAGCAAAACACTACAGGTATGCACTAAAACATAGTTAAAAAGTCACCCATGTCTTTTCTAGTATTTTAGCAATATACAATTTAATAGCTATCCCTCTAAGCCCAGAAGAAAGAAGAGTATTTTGAAAACAAGTTAAAAAATACTTAAAAATGGACAGGATTCAGAGTTTTCCAACAACACAGAAGAAATGACGATTCTCTAACTGTACTTGAGTACCTACTATTGCTGGGGGTATAAAGAGACAAGTGTCCATGGGCTGGGGTCAAGAAGGTTATTAGTGCTTCAATGCACAGAACTAAAATCTCTCATAGCCAATTTGGACTGTGGCACCTTTTAAAAAAATAAAGAACATGCTCTGCAATTACCAATCTGCCCGGGCATGTACATAAAGAGAGTTGACAAATGATAAAGGAAATTGGAAAGGTTGAGAGGATGAAGTCAATAATAGATTTATCTCCAGACATTTAGCACTTGAAGTGCATCTGTTATACAATATGTAGACATATTTTACAGCAAATTTGGAGAATACTGTGAGCCCACTGGGCAGGACAATATCTAATTTTGTATTCTATATAACTCAGAGCATAACTTGGGTGCTTATCAGTAAGTGGAGGAGAAAACCCCCATGCTTACAAAGGAGAAGTGCATGAAAAGGACTTAGGAACATAAACGAGGGTTTTTCATGCAGCAGAAGAATAGAACAACAGAGCAAAAAGGGCAGAGTGAAATACGAAATAGAAGTTGTGCTCAGAAAGTTCTTTGACCTTTAAAGTCAAAATTTCTGCTTTTCCCCCAAACTCAAGGAAAGTTACTCCAAGTTTTTATCTGAAAAAGTAAAAAAGGTTCTGTAATCAATTGAGAAAAATAATTAAGTAGATCTCATTTAAAAGCATTACAACAAAATTTTTGCCAGTTTAAACAGTATTTCCCACAATTTTTTATTCCATGAGTACTGCAAATACTAATAACCACAGATATCTTGAGGTACTTTTATAATTCCAGTATTTAAGATAATATGGCCTCATTTATAATATGTATGCAAAAGAAACAAAATTATGCCTACTTATTTATAAAAATGTTAAATATGAATTTGAGAAATTTCTATTTTACTATGTTTCTTCTCTTCATCTGTTTTCTCTAACCATTCATACACAGAAAAATACACACATCTTAAGGCTTAATTTTGTAGAAATTTGTTTGGTATACCTAAAAAATCATGTGAAAAGATGAAAATGGAACAAAAACTGCTTTACAATATTCTTGCATTATAGCTTATTTCCCTAAGATATGGAAAATATATGCCTTAGCCCTATTGTTACTTGTTCTTTTATATATTACACTAAAGCAGACTTTTAATTCATCTAAAAATTTTTTACCCAAAGGAGTGACTTATGGTCTTGTAACTGAAGGAGGCAGTTGGTTGGCTGACTTTCGCTCTACCGTTCACACACAAAACACACATACTAAATTTTGTAGTTACTGTGTGACTTTCTAAGTCTTTTAGTTGTCAATGAAAAGGAATTATTTTCCATCGTTGTTGGGAAATGTTATTTGACCACTATGAACGAGACCTGGTACAGATTCTTGCTGTAGGAGGGTTTTATGCTGTTACTGTGGAGCCAATTACTTGGTGTTAAGCGGTGTGATATCATTCTTTCCCCAGACCGCAGAATTCGATGCTGTCTTTCAATTTCATGACTATACTTTTTTTTTAAAGGCATTTCACATGATAATGATCTTAGTGAGTAACCCCAAGATGGAATATGAATAGACATAACTTGCTATCTTTTCACTGACTATAAGCCACGCATGACAATCTTAACCAAAATTCGATGTGTAATTTAAAAAACAAAAATTCACCAAGCTTGTTCATACTTATTGTTTTTCTACAGTTACATCAATTAACTTGCTTCCTCTATACTTTCTCCTAAAAAATCAATATATGAAAATTTCCTATTACATTTACAATCATGAAAAATATTAAGAATAATTTTACTATCTAAGCTTTACACACTGGAAAAAAATCTCTATTTTTCTGATTTTAATATCTGAAATAAGTATTGATGGCCTACATCTTTGTTAAAATAACTTCTCTTAATATGATTTTTTTGTTGTTGTTTGTTTGCTTGTTTTTAAAAAGAAAAACCAGATCCTGGCATTATTTTAGCAAAGCTTACTCTAATATCCAGGAAAGAATATAAAAAACAGGAAGAGTTGTTTCTCTTTTTTTCTTAAGTCACATTGTAAGTTTCCCTTTGAAACTTTTATGCTAATAAAACCAACCACAAGACTGGACCATTGACTGAAAGCGATGGAAAATATTGTTTCAACAAAATAGTTTTGTACTGGACTCAAGGGCATTATCTCCTGCTTTAAGAGATTCGTGCCATGAGTTCTAACATGGTTTAACGGTATTTTATTTTAGATTTCAACAGTCATGTAGATGAAAGGAACTTAGGACACACGATGCAAACTCTGACTATAGACCAATTAGGTCCTTCAAGAAAAACAGTCTCTAAAAAACTCCAATAAATCAAGTTTTGAAAATAATGTGAAGAAAGAATAAGAGTCAAATGTACTAAAAGAAATTTGATAACCAATGAAACTCCTTTTTACATCTTTTCTAATATGTAACTAATAATGCTTTTAAAGAAATATATATGATTTAAGTGATTAAACATCAAAGACATACCAGTGAAGTAAGAAACATTTAATTGTGTACTAGATACTACCTATATTTGGCAGCTGTACACTATCGTTTTTAAATAAAATATGAGGGGATAGAGCCAAATACCACTTTCTGAAAGGAAGGGAGAACAGAATGAAAGTTCAATAAGTTTTTAGCATGTTTGACAAAAAAAAAAAAAAAAAAAAAAAAAAAAAAAAAAGCAGAATTGTGATCTGGAGAATGATGAGGCAAAAGATTATTATGTGCTCCTGCATATTCAGAAAACTATCCAGAACCATTTCATGTTATAGGTCCCTAAAGTCCTGTGTGCCTTCTCATGTGAACATGAAGGATTTTGAACTAGACATTCTAATGCACTAAGATCAATGCATTGGAATTATTTCATAAACAAATTTTCAGACAGAAAAAGAAGCAACATGAATTTTTGTCTTGGAATTGTACAAATAGATAAGGAAAAGTGAGCCAAAATAGTCACTTACAGTCTTTTTTCATTGATAAATTTAAGACTGCAAATAAAAGTTATCCTTAGATTTTCAAAATGAAAAAAAAGTGTATGTGTGCACAGATTTTTTTCTGCATGTTTCCAATATTAGCAATTACAAAATTGTTTTAACCACTGTTTCTAAGATGAACTCTACCCCTTCCATGAGTAAATATGAGTTTGGAGGACTTTTCTCTGACCTTTATAAGATGTTATGGCAGATTATATTACAGCATCTTATTCTTCTATATACAATGTGAAGGTCATTTATGTTCTATAATGAGCAAAGGTTCTATTTTGCCAATGTTTTCCATATCACGTTTCCAACTTGATCTCCAGCTTTATCCTTACAGTCTGGAAGTCATTGGGCAGACAGACCAATTTATTGTCTAGGGTTAAATGAAAACAATTCTGAGAAAATGTTGTAGTTCAGGAAAATAAGGATTTAGAATGGTTTAATTTTAACATTAAAAATCAGGTGATTAGTTTCCTTTTTCTTTCTTTAATATGTATTTGACTATGTGAACCTTTCATAATTGTTTTCCAACCTATTAAGAAAGTTTATGCCTTTGCTATTTTAGATATTCCAAAATATCCTAGAGTGCCTTGTTCTGTGTCCACAACTCTTTCCTTCTAGAAAATTTTTACCAGCACTTCTTCCTCATCTGTGTATTTCCTTCACTGTTTTGTTTCTGTCTTTGATCCTTCTTACTTCATTTAGAAAGTTTCTTTGATTTTTCAGACTCCAGATGAATCAAAGAGGACCTCCATGGGTGCCTGATCCTCCCATGCCCAGACATGCTAAGTGATATGGCTTGAGTTTCTCAGTAGATAATATCCAATTCTTTCGCATACTTCATTCTATCACTTGCCAAAAAAAAAAATAAATAAATAAAATTGGGAATTTTTTAAAAGATAAAAATATTATACATGCTAAATATAAAATTGCATAAAAGAAGTTTATTTTTGATAGTGAGCAAGTTATCCCAGTGTCTGTCTTTTCACAGGTTCTGTGAAAAACAAATGGAATGGGAATCAATAGTATTGCTATCATCATAAATCTTTTCCAACTATAGCACCCTTTTTGTGGTTTAGGATGAAGAAAGTCAGTATTCTTTGAAAAATATGAGAAAGTCTATATTGTGAAACCATTTTAAGCTTTTGATTTTAGTAACAAAAATGTTTCAGAATTTGTCAGAATTCAGGAAAAAAACCTATTTTTTAATTTTTGTCATTCCTTTTCTAACAAAACCAAGAAGGATAAAATCATAAGATCAGACTCTGATGGGGACATCAACCCTAGTAGATCACTCATATACAAATTCCATTAAGTGGTATTTAACCATATACATTGCACAATGTGCAATTACTACAACAAAACCAGGCTTGTGCAATTTGGAAAAGTACTTAAAAAAAAAAAAAAAAAAAATATATATATATATATATATATATATATATATATGTATATATCTGGCCTCAGGTGTCCAAGAGAGTTGCCACCAGAGGGCGATTAATGTAGGAAAGCTTCATTCTATACAATCGCCACCCCACCCAACACCCTTCCCCTCACTTGTCCAGTTGTCACAAACTGTAAATACTCAGAGTGGAACTTGTAACTTCAGACAGGGTAAGTCTGGTTGGAGTTCTTTTTCAACTTCAATAAGGAAGTAAATACTGTTGGTGTTAGTAAATGAAGGATGACAGAAGAAAAATAAAATTGTTAGTAGATTTGCTAGATGTTTCCATGATAAAAGAAGAGAGCAGTGCTTTAGTAGGTGTTTTACAGTTCAATGTATTTACTGTTTTGTCCTTTGCTTTCCATTATAGTGACAGAGCAAGTTGATGCCTATTGTCAGTGGCTTCTGAAATCATTAATTTTTAAAGGACTTTTTCTTCTCCTTGCCAAGAGGCATCTTAGTGAGATATTTTGGATCTGGTCCTAAACATCTTTAGAGTTTTGTATACATTTTATTTTATTTTGGTCTAAGCATCAGATTACATAAGTGATAGAGTGATACATTTAATAGCATGAAATGTAACATAATGCAAGCTTTAATACCTGGAATATAGTAAACCAGTAGCTCTGAGTTATATTACCCATCGTAAACTTTTTTAACCTGTGGCTCATTTTCAAAATAATAAACGTAACTATTCCATAAAAATATCTCAACACAGAAGAGCCAGAAAAGTGAAGGACATGAACAGATGGTACATCAATCTTCTGCATTTATACAATTTGTTTTTTAATGCAAATAGTGTGGGTTGCCTGCTCATGCCTTGGATATTTGTTCCAAAGATGAGCACATTTTCTTATCTTTCTGGATCAATGTGACATTTGCAGTTATCATAAAGTGGGAGCCCATTTAATGATGTTAATGCTTCCTTAATGTAAAAATAAAATCACCTTCTTTATAAAAGCAAACAGATTAAAAGTCCCAAGAGACCATTGAAATATGTGACATTTGCAGTTACTGGTAACTAGATGGCTTGATTATACAGGTAAAAAAAAAAAGTCTTAAAAGCATTTGTTTATGCTCATTAATCAGAACATTAAATATGAATTCTAGATTCCCCTATTAGCAAGAAAGTAAATAAGAATATATTTGTATAATGAAGCTAGTAAGATAAAGAATTTTTAAGAGTTATTGCAGTTAAATGTTAAATTAATAAGTCTCTAACTTTTCAGAGGGCTGGAATATTTTTACTCTGTGGATCCTTAGAAATAAAAAAAAAAATAGTATTTCCTTGATGCAATGTTTTTCAAAAACAAAAATCATGTTTAAAAATAGTAAAGCAGCTTAAAAAGTTATGGCATTGATTTTTTTTAATCTTAATTCATAGAATGGTTCCAATGTGTACCTGCCTCCCTCCTCCATATATTTCAACTTTCATTGAGAAGAGCTATTTATAGAGGAGAAGAGTGATGTTTCTATGGCTCATTCAGTTCCACTGGTGGAGCCCACTTGGCTACTTCATGGGAAGCCAGCTCTGGGAATTTATTTCCTCTTCTTGTGTATTGTTGTATCTGTTTCGATGTTTCATACACATGCCCAGAGGCCTTCTGGCAGCAGATATACTTTTCAAAGCCAATTTGAGAAAGCAAATCATTTTCTTTCCTGCTAAGACAGCTGGCTGTTGCATATAGCCTTTTCTACTAGAAATGAGTTATGGTCACTAATTCCAGAGGGTCCAAAGAGTTGGCATTTGATGAGAGAAAATTTTCATCACTATCAAATTGGCATCAACTCCAACAATGGGCTAACTTATGAAATGCAGGTTATGTGAATAACCTAAGCCAATCCATCTAGCTCCCCAAAGAGCTGATGGAGATAAACAAGAAGACAACACCTCAGGAATGTTCTCTAAAACAGTGAAGATATGTCATAGGTATTGGTCAGTTTTTGTATATCTCATTTCATGTGAAATCATAATCAACCCTTCACTAGTGGGTGGGACAGGCTGGCAGAAATTATCTGTACACTTGCCATAGGATGCACGAAATTCAGTTAATGGTATCAGACAAATTTAGACCTTAGAAATAGGTTCCTTTATTGTGGCAATGAGACATTTTTCAGGCACAGGTCTATGTATCTAGGTTAAAACAAAATTGTGGCAACATGAAGTAATTAAATAACATTGTGAAAATAAGCATTCTAGCTGGCATATTAGTTTCTGAGGAAGATTTTTCATCCATTGACTTCACACAGTCATCCATCTAACAACAAATATTTATTTAACACCTGCTGAGAGCAGGCATACTTAATGGTAGGTATGAAGGAGGCAGCAATAAATAAAATGGTCAGAATCTCTATCTTCACAGAGCTTGTATTTCATTGGGGAAATATATTAGACCAGTAATTATAACATCAAAGATCATAATAGAGAAGATAAAGGCTTCTATTGAAGCAAAGAGTGTGGGACTATACCTAGCCTAGAAGAGAAAGGAAAAGAGAGTTTTCAGTACAGGGTAAAGTGAAAAGGCTCCAAAATGAGAGAGGGGTTATGTGCTTCAGGAAAAGAAAGCAGTTCAGGAAGTCCCGAATGGGTACTGGTTAAGAGAGGAATAAGCCATGAGGATGGAGAGACATGTAGAGTCCAAAGAGTGGACAGTTTACATGCCAGGCTATTGAAGGGTTTTACAGCAATAAGAACAGAAGAGTTGGCAAATTAACCACCATGCCTTTCTGGAAGCATCTGGGATTGTTGCTGTGGTAAAGGAAAGACTTTCTTGGCAAGTCTACAGCAAATCTTAGGTGGTAAGTGTTTACTTTCAGTAGCTAAAGTATGGTCAAAAAACTCATATCCCACAAACAGATTAAAGTCATATTCACTTTGATCTACTCATAAACCCTTTCCAGTTCCAAAGTGACTTGCAAATAGTCGCTCAATAAAAATGTTGTGAAATGGAACTTCAGAGGATGTATTAGTACTTGTAATAGTGTCCTATGACTGCTCTGTTAAATTTTCACAGTCTTGGTAACTTTAAACAACAGAAATGTATTCTCTCACAGTTGTGAAGGACAGGCATCTTATATCAGTATCACTGAGTTAAAACCAAGCTGTAGGCAGAGCTGCGCTCCCTCTAGATCCTCTGGCTTTTTTCAGCTTCTAGAAGCTGCTGGTGTCCTTTAGGTTTTGGTTGCATCACTTTATTTTGTTTCTGTCTTTATATCACCTTCTCCATGTGTCTGTTTAACCTTCTAACTCTCTCTTACAAGTACACTTGTGATGGCATAAATGCCCACTCTGATTATCCAGGATAACCTTCCCACCTCAACGTCCTTAACTTAATCACATTTCCAAAGACTTTACCATGTAAGGTAACATTTAAAGGTTCCAGAGATTGATGATATCTTTGAGGAGGGGGATGGGAATTTTTTAATCTACCACAGACTTATTCACAGGTTCTTGACATCTTCAGTATTGAGGGAAGGGGCAGAGTAGTCTGCATGCCAATTCTCCTAGGATTTAAGTAATAAACTCCAATGTGGAAGGAACCTTAGTTTAGACATCACTCTAGAATTTTTGCAGTTCTGTACTGGAAGGGCCATGTAAGTCTCAAAATGATCCCTATGAACAAATTAGCACAAAGATGCTAAGTAATTAGGGGTTTCTTGCAGTGGTGAAGTGAATTGAAAGAAAGCTGAAGTCAAATCCAAAGCCATTTTGTAGTTCCCATAGAGATTAAATCCAAGTTAGTTTTTTTCCATGGTCTCTGGATGTACCTAACTTAGAGCAGGTCCTTTCACAGTTCTGTTGACGTGGGTTAAAACTTAACAAAAAGTAGGGTCTTCATTTAAACCATATACCCAATGCTGGTAATGTTTTTAGTTTCATAAAAACATAATCACATACACAATAGTTCTGTACATATATACCGCACACACACATACAGTGTGTGTGTGTCTGTGTGTGTGTGTGTGTGTGTCTGTGTGTGTATGTGCTCCTTATATGTGCCAGGCACAGCCCTAGATTCCACTTCACCATTACCTCCTAGGGAGGTTCCATGCTTGAAATCAACCAATGAGATAAAGTAGTTCTAGGTGTTCTTTGGTCCATCACTGTATCATGCTTAAATTATATCAGTGAACTTAGAATCAGTACTTGCTCAGGATATGTTAGAAGGGAAACTGAAAAGTGTTCTGGACACTATGTGCCATAATACTCAATTCTCACAACTCTGTGAGATAATATTATTATGCCCAATGAATAATAAATCATGTGTCAAAAAGTTCAATAAAGGTTATAAAGTCATGATTTGGAATAGATCTCTGATTAGAATTCACATCTGTCTGACTTCAATGCTTATGATCATGCCATCATAACAATCTTATTGCTCAGAAGCATTAAGAATTGAATCTTAGATGTCCTTGGATCCAGTTTTGAGTTTTGACATTACCTCACACACCACAGGATAAATCCTCAAAAGAGGCCATTTCATGACAAATAGGTAAACATAGTATTTTACCACTACATTTAAGGAATTTATTTCCTTAAGATATAGTGTAGGTTAAAAAAACCAAATAAGTAAAGTTTAGCCAAATTAATGGGTCACAGAGTCAGGTCATAACATCAACAAAGTGTCTTCATGAAATATTGCTCACCTTTTGAGGTTCCCATCATGGAGAATGGTCATGGCCTTTCATAAAATATTAGAGATACTAATAGAAACAGCTTCCTTCTGATTTCTTGTCCCAGATAAAAGGTGAGAAATTTGTGCCATTTTTCTTTCAATTAATGTTAAGACTTGAGAACATATTTTTCTGATTTATATGTTTTTTACATGAGTGAGAAACACAGTTACAAATAATAAAATTTTCTTATTAAGTCATGGCACAGTAAGAGTTCTGGGGATGCCAAGGGCATGGCTACTGCCTTCTCTTCCCCAACAATCCTTGGCATCCTAAGGATGTCACACAATCTTTTTCTACAGTGAAGGACAGATTCATGCTGTTACATTTTTTTTTTTTTTCCTTTTCGAGAAATCTTGGTTGAAAGCACCAACAGTGATACAACTTGGTTCATTTTGTCATTTTTTTACTCCCTTGAATTACTACATAAATATTAATAGCTAAACACATTGCAAACAGGTGGAGCTCATTCTGTCTCTGGAGCGCTGCCACCGTTATGTGATATCTCAGATGGGTGACGAGATTTTCCATGTGGGGAGGGCGGTCTGTCATTCCATGCCAACCCCATTGGACACACCCTTGGCTTGGAGTTCTTTATTTCCTGTGATATCTCTATGACAGCCTTCTTGGTCTTTTAACAGTTCATTCAGTAGAATAGGAAGGAGTAACACATTCCTTTTAAGAACCACATTCACATTGTGTGTCTGGTTACTATTTTTTTTTTTTTTTCAGACAGTAACTGTAATCGATAATATTATGGAAAAGAGTCCCTATTATTTAAAGGTACATATCAGCTTGCTTCATGATCTTTTCAAATGAAGAAAGTGACTTAGTCAATATGATAGATTATAATATGATAAAGTCCTCCTCTTGTCCCTGATTTGCAAATGTGAAGTTTAAATTATATTATTTAAAGTAATAATTTGTTATTTTACAGTTCATCAATGTATAAGTGGCATAACTGTTTTCAAAGGTCTAAGGTATGCAGCCATAATATTTGTTTCCTTTTATGCGGAATGATTTTTCTTTATATACACTTACTTTCAATGTACCAAACATATTCCAAAATAAAATTCGGAAATCCAGCTGACTTCCATTTTCCTAGACATCATGGTTATGGCTAGTATGTATATTCTTTCTGTGAGTAAAATGATCCACTTAAATAAATGTGTTTTCATAGGAAGCAAGCACAATTATAATTGTCCTGGAATATGTTTGAATGCAAACAATTCTATGCGATTATTCAGGGCTGGAAAATTCATGTCGCTCAGTGTACTTCAATTCTTCCAACTATTTTACCACAGATCCACTAACAAATTTTATAGTGAAATTTAAAAGCCTGATTCATTAGTCCAAATAGTTCATCTTTCAAACTGTACATATAGAAAAGTTTCTGACTTATCCCCATAAATAGATGAAGTTTAAGTTTAAATGATTTTATGAAACAGGTTTGATTTAGTTCAAATCAGAGCAAAATTGCATTTCTACTATCCCCTTATTGGTTAGTTGTCAGATAATAATGAGAAGTCAAATATTGAGGTAAATCATACATTCAATTTTTTTTATTCAGGTAGTGTCAATAAACATCTTATTTAACATGAACACTTTCAATGCCTACTTAATCTACATTAAAATAGTCATCTGTTAAATTTGAAACAATTTGGTCAATTTCTAATGATCTTTTTTTCCTTCTCTACTTTTTGCTTAGGTTCAGTGCCTCCCCCATTTTTCTCTCCCTATGATGTATTGCCTTGGGCACAAATGTGGTTTCTCTATATACTTGACTTGGGGAGAGAGCCCATGACTTCCATCATTTTGTACAAGAATTTGTGACCATCTGATATAGAAACACATACACTTAAATAATTCAAACCATGTTATATAGTGTCCAGATAAATGAAAAATAATGTTATGGGAGGATGGAGACAAAGCTTCCATTTTCATCAGATTTCCTGTATATGGATAGCTTTTTGACAGGAAAAATGAACACCAATGTGACATAAACTCACAACCTTAAGCACAGTCTCTTGCTCAAATTATTACATAGCTTGGACTGTGACACAGAAACCCATGTTGTCCTCCATATATTAGTGTTCCTTAAAACTGGGTTTTCTGCTTAAATTGAAGGCCTTGAGTTGAATTCATTATACATGCACTTAAAAACTGAGGGATAACAGAGAGCAGAGAGATCCCATCTTATGAACTGGTTTTCCTGGTTACAAGGAAAAAAGAATCCTAGTGCCTAATGGAGAAGAAAAGAATGGTGTCCTACTATAATTCTAAATTTTACTCCAAAGCTTTCCTATTCATCTATTAAAATAAGATACAATTTACACAACTAAGAAGAATATTTGTCCACCTAAAGAAACAATTACTTCTTTCTTTAAAGCAAGATTTTCAGCTGTTACTTACTGATTTTCTGCCTACATGTTCACAGGATACTGGAGCGGTGTCTTATCTGCCTTTAAGATTAGAATAAATCATAAAGAAGAGATGACAATTGCCAAATATTTGCTGAATAAATAAATGCCTGTACTTCATAGTATGATGAGTATATATGTCTATGTAGGTGTAGAAAGTGATATTTTAGACAAATAGAGCAAATTATTCCTTTGAGAGTTTATGAATTTCATTTTCTAATAGCATTGATAGAATAGCGGGAAGTATGTCTACTGTTAATATTAGAGATCATATATCAGGTATAGTTGTTGACATCCCATTAAATACTAAGTCTAGATTGTAAAGAATCAAAGACTTTGAGTTGGAAAAGACCTCAGAATATTTACGGCATGAGAATGGACATTCTAATTTAGAATGTGGCATAGTTTAAATTAGTTTGAACCAAGATTCCATATGAACTGATGGACCATTTAATTCTCTCCCCTTCTAAGGAACACCTCAGACCTTAAGAACACTAAGGAGACAGTGATCCACTTGAAAACAAACCCTAAAACTCATGTGTTGGAGAAGCTGAGGAGTCCATGAAGCACCCCTTCCCTTCCATTTGCCCCTGGAGAATACACCCTGAAGCCACAGTGATGTAAACTCACAACCTTAAACAAAGCCTCTTGCTCAAATTATTACATAGATGTGACTGTAACACAGAAACCCATGTTGTCCTCCATATATTAGAATCCAGAATCAGAATCAGAATCCAGAATCCAAAAAATGTTCAGATTTCTTCAGAAAGTAAAACTCAAGAGTCTGTTGGAGGACAGAGGTATATGTTGGAGGACAGCTATATATACAGGTGCCTATTCTGGAGATTCTGTCCCCCAACACACACACACACGATTCCAACAAAGAACTCCATAATTCCCAGACTTCACTAGGCCGTACATCCTTCCTTAAGATAAATAACATAAATATGATAATAATAATAAAATGTTCTTCCTAAACTGGCAGTTCTTGTTTTTCTCCTGGCTCTCCCAACCAACCACGTTTGTGCACAAGCACACGTGTGCATGCACGCACGTGTGCACACACACACACACACACACAGATTTGGAGATCTACAAAATAACCTCCTTGCTGCTAAAAATATTATTTCTATGCCTTGACTTTGACAGACCTATTTGAAGATAATAAAGTCCAGACACAAGAGAGATGTTAAGCCTTATGTAAGGGGAGTTTTTTAAGATTTCTCTTGTGGAATTCATAAAACACCAAGTCTGCATCTTTGAATTCTATCAACATTAATGAATAATCAAAGATTTGCAAATAATATTGGATATTCAGGAGTATTTTACTTTTTCATATACTCATGAATGCTACTAAACCTGTCTTCTCCTAAACACAAATTGAACAAATTTAAAGCACATAATTTCTTATTTAATACTTGCTTTTTGGCCTCATGAAGATTCCTTTCAGAAGCAGTAAGTATAATAAAGTATTAACCTTTTAATCAGAACCTGATCTATACTGATTATTTTGTATCTTCCAACAAGTCTCTTTGGAACTTCAGTTTCCTTTTCTATACCATGAGGAAATTACTGGGTAGTATCAGATGTACCTGTTTTCAAATTCTTGGCCTGTCACTCACTAATGTCAACTCTCCTCTTGCTGTTCAGTTTCCCCATCTACTGGTGATAATGCCCACGATGGGGTTATTTCAAGAGGCCATGACACGTAAGTATTGCAATTATTCACAAAGGATTATTTAATAATAGCTCTTGGTTATTAGTGTTTTCTAGTGTTGTAACTGTCTCATTGTATTTTCTTCACAAGTTCAAGGGAAGTAAACAATGAAATGTCACTTGTAATGTATGATATTCTTTTATTTTTATACATAGATTTTGCTCATGCTATGTGCAAATTCCAAAAATTCACTTTTTAAATAAAAAAGGAGCATGGTCAGAGAAGTGTGAAAGGAACATTGAGTGAAGGGAAATTATATGACAAGACAAATAACTGACTGGTAGATCTGGATATGGTCAGCAAGAAAAGAACTCACAGCAAACAAGAGATTGTCATTGTGCATTTAAAGATATGCTTCATGGAAGTCTATTTCCCTGTTTCCATGATGCTCATGTGAGTGACAAAGTTAGTGGAAGCTACATGAGAGCATAATTTTACTCTCTATAGGCAAGATCACCTTAAATGTTAGAGTTCACTCCCAAAATGGAACAAACCATGTCAAGAGCATCAACTTAGTAGGGGGAAAGATAATATTACTTGCTGTAGATTTCAGTTTTGACCCAACTCTTACCAAAATATTTTTCATTGAAGAAAATGCTTTTCATGAACTTAAATCTTCCTATATTTTTTATTCTTCACATATTTTCTAAAATAGCCATTAGACTGTTCTTCATCAATGACTTAATTCCTCAATCTGAGAATTTTCATTCATTATATATTGTATCTAGTATTCAATAATTCATAAATTTTACAGTCATGACCATATCCTATTTCTTATGCCTGAGACCTCTGTATGATTGATTTTTTTTCCTCAAAACTTTCTCTTGCTTTGGTTTTCACAAACCCATTTATGAAAGCCTGATTTCAAATACTTCATCATACCTTTTTCGCTGTTTTTTTGTTGGGTTCTTTTAAGGGCTTCTCTTTCCCTGACTGTGCAATATGGTCTCTTTCTTCTTCTCTTTGTATGAATTCATCCCATTTCAACGAAGATTTATAAAGAGAAGGAAACCTTGATACTCTAATTCTCCATGGCATGTGAGAAACAACTCAACAGTTGTTTTGCCTATACATTTGGAATGGTAGCAGACATGTACTATCCTTGGGAGAACTGAGAAAATGGTGATTCATATAATTTTCTATGAAACTTAATTCCATTATGGAACCCAGTTTGGGAAAAGCAACAATGCCAAACCTCTTTGATCCAAATCACTCAATACCCATGTTTCAAACAGCTTACTGGCCATCACTTGGACAAACCAGAGTCCTTGAAATTCATTATCTTCACAACATTCTCTTCATCTTCATAATATTTAACTATCCAGTCACTTGTTCTAAAGAAGCTCAGCAGGAATCTCAAGCTCTTTCATCTCTGAAACTTGTAGAGAATATGTAATAAAAATTGTCTTGTATCATTTCTCTTTACCACTGGCTAAATTTAGCTCTTTATCCTTCACAAGGTATAATATAAACTATAATAACAATTATCAGAGGGAAATCCCCCTAAAATGATATTTTGTACTGCATGTAGCTTCACCATCTTCAATCTATACTTTAAAATCATCAAAATGATCTTTTTAGAATGTAAATAAATCTCTTTGGTCAATCTGTACAATCTTCAAGTAATTGCCTCTCTTCCATTGGCACACACCCAGGGATTATCTATCTTTATCTTTTACAAACCTTCTTTTCTCCTGTTGAACTATCTAAAGTCCTTTGGATGTACAACTTATTTTCCTTCACTCTGAACTTTCATCTTTCCTACTCCCTTTTCTGAATATCATTTTCCTCTAACTGGTGAACTTTACCCTTCCTCATTATTCAAGTGAAATTCACTGTTCTCATATTATTAATCAACCCACTGTTAGTATCTAGTATGTAGGTAGCAGATAATGTTTAATAGATGTTAAACTTTAAATATCATTATTTCTAATAATGTTATTTTATTATAATACTGCTGAAGATAGGATGCATTCTCTGGACAACAGGTTGTACCTAAAGGTTTCTTACAACTCAGAGATTGTGTGTCTATTATTTACCCTAAACTACGTGTTCAGAAAAATCTAATATTAACCCCATTTCTATGTTAATATAATATCTTCATATTTGGACCTCCACAATATTTTCAACTGACTAGGCTTGAATTCCTGGAATTAATAAATATTGTGATCCAAACTAAGACCACAGTGTCACACTGACATTTCAAAAAATACCTTTTAGCTCACTTGCATTTCAATAAGATTCTTTATCCATGAAGGTTCTTCAATTATTTTGTGCCCAGTATAAAGTATATTTTATAGGCTTTAAACATGAAATCATAATTTATTACTTCCCTTACCTAACCCTAAGATCTGTTTTAAGTTTAAATAATTCCATGTCACTGAAGTCCTTACTTTGCCTTATGTAGAAGGAAATCTGGATGAGAAAAATTCCTAATTATCTGAGCAATATGAGACTTTAAATCTCTCTCTACCCCACTATGGTGCTCTGTGTTTTTACTTTCTTTCCTCTTTCCCTCTCCCTCTCTGCTGACATTAGCATAAAAATGTGCTACCCTAACTAAGCAGTCTGTTAACTGATAAGCTATCAAAAAATCATCTGTTATTTTTATAGCTTAAAGGCAGATGCCATTTCAGGAACTAGACTTGATTGAGTAGGATTTGTTAGTGCTTTTTAGATTTATCATTATAAACTTGAGGTATTTTAAAATGGATTGGAAGCTGGAAGTATTATCCCATGAGCAATCAAGCTTTAGAATTCCACTAGCCTTAAATTTGTATCTGCATAAAATCATTTCATATCATAAGAATTTTAGTTGTCTGATGCTCGTATCAAAAATGCTATCTACATTAAATTCAGACTAATATAATTTTCAAAGGAAACTCAGATCAGAACATCCGCTTTTGTTCCTTCAGGGGCCCCCTTTGCCATAAGATACTCCTCTGAGGGTCCATGAAACAGCAGGCATGTGCTTTGTAAGCAATTGTTCTCTCAGGTTGCATTTCTGAATTGCTTTGGGTACAATAAGGTAGCACTTGGGGGGTTAGGAATATATCTGATCCTGATCTCAGCTTGAGGTTTTTGGGGGAGGTTTGGGTTAGAAATCAATTTGAATAAGAGAACAATTAAAAAAAAAAAAAAAAAAAAAAAAAAAAACCAGGACTCAGGCTGACAAGATTTTTCACTGTGGTAGCCTGCTTTTGTATTGCAGGATCTAGTCACTCATTTAAAGATGATAGAAAAGGAAAAGGAAATACAAATGACAGAAAGAAAGATGAACTATTTAACACCACAGGTATCAAAGCAGTGAATATGACAGAATTAAGATGTATGTATTATTTTGTTCCGATATGTTTTATATAGTATAACCATTCAGTAGTGGCCTGGCAGGTTGAAATTTTAACACTGAGAATTCAATGATCAATAAACTCTTCAAATTATGTGATCTCACCAGCTCTTAAATTCCATCATTGTTAGAATCAATCCATAATTTTCAAAAATAAACACTAACTCCATACAGATTAAACTGAATAAATAAATGTGATATTAGATTATTATTTTTGTTAAGTAATTATTTAAAATCACATATGTATTAAATGAATGATTCATGTTGGAAAAACTTCAAATACAGAAAAATATTGAGTAAAAAGACACTCTCTCTACTTATTGTAAAGACAACACTATTAATATTTTAATATATATCCTTTGAGGCAATTTATCATGCATTCATTTTGTGTGTACATATATAAATATACCAGTAGATTTTTAGAAATTTGAAAATATTTATTGACTTTATTTTGTTTTCAAGAATGCATAATTTCATATGCACAAAAGACCCAGGAGTCAGACTGCCTGAGTTTAAAAAATTCAACCTTTCAAAAGTCACTAAACTCTCTGTGTCTCAGTTTCCTCCTATGTACAATATAGATAATAAAATTATTAACTTCAAATAATTTTTTGAGGATTGTTGTATGTGTGGCTATTCTTCAATTCTTAATATATGAAGTACTTAGCACTATTCCTAGCACACAGCAAATATTACCTGAGTTATTATTTTTTGTTATTATTTTGTTCTCCAACATCTACTTCTCACTTAAAAATGTATCTCAGCATATAATACAGATTTCTATAATTGAATTTTGAATCAAATGATACAAAAATTGTTTAGAACCCCCAAATCATCCTCCATGATGCTTTAGAAGTTTGCATTTGCACCAACACTGAGCATAGGTGCCTTCTAAATCCGGCACTCCAAAAACTGTATGTAATGTTTTAAAAGTTGTAATTTAAAAGAGAAGTTAAATTCTCAGTAGTATAATAGGGCTTTACTAACCAAACAGAATATTATAATTTATAAAATCATGTAATCTAATAGACAAAAAAATAAATTCGGCACTGAGCCTGCCTCCGAACACCAAGGTTGGACCAGCGCTGTTCCCGCCACCCCACACCGAGGTCAGAGGCCGGTAGCTGAGCCTGCCTGCCCGCCTGCCCCTCTACTGCTGAGGGACACTGTGCCTGCCTCCGTGCTTACTCAGCGCACCATCGTTGGGGCTCCCCAGCTTCTTTGGAGGCTGGTACAGACATTTTGAATTATTCCTGAGGGTGTGGCCATCATCATTGGAAGGTCGGTTTCCTTCCTGAGACTCCTACAGGAGACTGGAGGCCCTTTGACAGGTACCTCTGTTTACTAACTTATATCCCACCCTTTCCCCATTCTCTTGTTCACAACTAGAATTATTGTAAGTAATAACTGAACTGATCCTGTTTATTTTTAAAATGTTGAAGTCTTTATAGGGGCTATCTGGTTCAGAGCTACATTTTCTTTGTATTTGGTGCTATTGGTATTAAATCTCCCCTTCAAAGGAGAGGTAGTGGAAAACTGCAGGGTCATAATAAGTCTGCAGGAGGCAAACTTCAGTATCTCTGATCTTCACTGCTAGAGGGGAATAAACAGAAACAATATGAAAAAACAGGAAGAAGGTGTCCCTAACAGACCAAGATGCTATTGTGATAGAATCCAATGACAGCATGGCAGTAGAAATGACAGAAAAAGAATTTAGAATCTGCATGATTAAAATGATCCATGAAGCAAAAAATGAGATAAGAGAGCAAATGCAGGCAATGCATGACCATTCCAGTAGACAGTTAAATGAGCAAATGCAAGAAGCAAAAGAACACTTCAATAAAGAGATAGAGATTCTTAAAAAAAAAACAAACAGAAATACATGAAATGAAGGAAAGGATAAACCAAATTAAAAACTCAATAGAAAGCATCACCAACAGAATAGACCTTGTGGAAAACAGAATCTCAGACAATGAAGCTAAAATATTTAATTTTGACAATAAAGGTGAACAAACTGAGAAGATGTTAAGAAGTCATGAACAGAACCTCCAAGAATTATGGGATATCATGAAAAGACCGAATTTAAGAATTATTAGGATTGAGGAAGGCACAGAGATACAAACCAAAGGCATGAACAACCTGTTCAATGAAGTAACATCAGAAAATTTCCCAAACATGAAAAATGAAATGAAAAATCAAATACAAGAGGCTTACAGAACACCAGGTGCACAAAACTACAACAGATCCACACCAAGACACATTATAATGAAAATACCTCACATTCAAAATAAAGGTAGGATTTTAAAAGCTGCTAGAGAAAAGTGTCAGATTACATATAAGGGGAAACCAATGTGGATATCAGCAGATTTCTCAGCCCAGACTCTAAAAGCAAGAGGGGCCTGGAATAATATATTTCAAGCTCTGAAAGAATATGGATGCCAACCAAGAATATTATACCCAGCAAAACTAACTTTCAGATTTGACAATGAAATAAAATCTTTCCCATGATAAACAAAGTTGGAAGAATTTACAAATAGAAAGCCTGCACTACAGAACATTCTCAGCAAAATATTTCGTGAGGAGGAAATGAAAAACAACAATGCAAGTCAGTAAAGGGAGGAACTACCTTAAAGGAAAAGCCAATCAAAGGGCAAGTAAAAAAACCAAAAATAAGCCAAAATGACCAGGAATACAAATCATATCACAATAATAACCCTGAATGTCAATGGCCTAAATTCAATAATCAAAAGACATAGACTAGCAGATTGGATTAAAAAGAAAGACCCAGCAATATCCTGCCTTCAAGAGACTCATCTCATAGAAAAAGATATCCACAGACTAAAGGTTTTGAAAGGATGGGGAAAAACATACCATGCATATGAACTCAGTAAAAAAGCAGGGGTCTCCATCCTCATATCAGATAAAGTGAACTTCAAATCTAAGTTAGTCAGAAGGGATAAAGAATGACATTTCAGGGCTGGGGAGATAGCTCAGCTGGTAGAGTGCTTGCCTCGAAAGCACAAGGCCCTGAGTTTGATCCCCAGTACCGCAAAAAAAAAAAAAAAAAAAAAAAAAAAAAACAACAACAACAAAAAAATGACATTTCATACTGCTTAGGGGAAGCATAAAACAACAAGACATAACAATTTAAAATATTTGTGTCCCAAACAATGGAGCATCTATGAACATCAAACAAACCCTTCTCAATTTTAAGAATCAAATAGACCAAAACACAGTAATAGTGGGGGGGCTTTAACACACCACTCTCACCACTGGATAGATCCTCCAAACAAAAACTGAACAAGAAACTATAGAACTAAATAATACAATCAATGATATAGACTTAATGGATATTTACAGAATATTTCATTCATCATCGAGCGAATATACTTTCTTCTCAGCAGTTCATGGATCCTTCTCCAACATAGACCATATGCTATGCCACAAAGAAGCCATTAGTAAATACAAAAAAATAGAGATCCTACCCTGTATCCTATCAGATCATAATGGAATGCAATCAGAAATGAATGATAAAATAACAAACAAAACTACTCATACACCTGGAGACTAAATAATATGCTACTGAAAGATGCAATGATAACAGAAGACATCAGGGAAGAAATAAAAAAAAATTCCTAGAGGTAAAAGAGAACAATGACACAACATATCAAAATCTCTGGGACACTCTGAAAGCAGTACTAAGAGGAAAGTCCACTGCATTGAGTTCATGCATTCAAAAAATAAAAAGTCAACAAATAAATTACCTAACATTACATCTCAAAGCCCTAGAAAAAGAAGAACAGCTCAACACCAAAAATAGTAGAAGACAGGAAATAATTAAAATCAGCTGAAATCAATGAAATTGAAACAAGGGAAACAATTAAAAAAATTGACAAAACAAAAAGTTGGTTCTTTGAAAAAGTAAACAAAATTGATAAACCCCTAGCCACACTAATAAAGAGAAGGAGAGAGAAAACTCAAATTACTAGAATTCATGATGAAAAAGGAAAGATCATGACAGACACCACTGAAATACAAAACATAATTTGAAGCTACTTTGAAAATCTATACTCCAACAAAATAGAAAATATCAAAGACATCGACAAATTGTTAGAGACATATGATCCTCCCAAACTGAATCAGGAAGATGTACACAATCTAAACAGATCAATTTCAAGCACTGAAATAGAAAAAGCCACCAAAAGTCTACCAACCAAGAAAAGCCCAGGACCAGATGGATTCTCAGCCGAATTCTACAAGACCTTTAAAGAAGAACTGATACCAATACTACTCAAAGTATTTCAGAAAATAGAAAAGGAGGGAACCCTTCCAAATTCATTCTATGAGGCTAGAATCACTCTAATACCAAAACCAGACAAAGACACATCAAGGGAAGAAAACTTTAGACCAATATCCCTGATGAATATAGATGCAAAAATCCTTAACAAAATACTGGCAAATCACATACAAAAATATATTAAAAAGATAGTGCACCATGATCAAGTGGGGTTTATCCCAGGGATGCAAGGTTGGTTCAACATCCGGAAATCAATAAATGTAATTCACCACATCAATAGACTTAAGAATAACATGATTATTTCAATTGATGCTGAGAAAGCATTTGATAAAATACAGCACCCCTTCATGCTTAAAACACTAGAAAAAATAGGAACAGTAGGAACATACCTCAACATTGTAAAGGCTATCTATGCTAAGCCCACAGTCAACATCATTCTTAATGGAGAAAAACTGAAAGCATTCCCTCTAAAAAGTGGAACAAGATAGGGATGGCCCTCTTTCACCACTTCTATTAAACATCATCCTTGAAACACTTGCCAGAGCAATTAGATCAGAGAAATTAAAGGGATACAAATATGAAAAGAAGAACTAAAGCTGTCACTATTTGCTGATGACATGATCCTATATTTAGAAGATCAAAAAAAAAAAAAAAACTCCACTAGAAAACTTCTAGAACTAATAAGTGAATTCAGCAAAGTAGCAGGATATAAAATCAATATGCATAAATCTAATGCATTTCTATTCATAAGTGATGAATCCTCTGAAAGAGAAATTAGAAAAACTACTCCATTCACAGTAGCCTCAAAATAAAAAAAAATACTTAGGAATTAATCTAACAAAAGAGGTGAAAGACCTCTACAATGAAAACTACAGAACATTAAAGAAAGAAATTGAAGAAAACCTTCGAAGATGGAAAGATCTCCCATGTTCTTGGATAAGCAGAATTAACATTGTCAAAATGGCCATTCTACCAAAGGCACTATACAGACTCAATGCAATTCCAATTAAAATCCCAATGACATTCCTCAGAGAAATAGAGATAGTAATCATGAACTTCATCTGGAAGAACAAGAGACCTCAAATAGCCAAAACAATCCTGAATAGAAAAAGTGAAACAGGATGTATCACAATACCAGACCTTAAACTATACTACAGAGCAATAGTAACAAAAACAGCATGGTATTGGCACCAAAATAGAAAGGCAGACCAATGGTACAGAATAGAGGTCACAGAGACAAAACCACATAAATACAGTCACCTCATACTAGACAAAGGAGCCAAAAACATACAATGGAGAAAAGATAACCTGTTCAACAAATGGTGCTGGCAAAACTGGAAATCCATATGCAGTAAAATGAAATTAAACCTCTATCTCTCACCCTGCATAAAACTCAACTCAAAATGGATCAAAGACACAGGAATTAGACCAGAGACCCTGCACCTAATAGAAGACAAAGTAGGCCTGAATCTTCATCATGTTGGCTTAGGATCAACTTCTTTCAACAAGACTCCCAAAGTACAAGAAATCAAAGCAAGGATCAATAAATGGGATGGACTCAAACTAAAAAGCTTTTTCTCAGCAAAGGATACAATCAAGAATGTGAAGAGAGAGCCTACAGAATGGGAGAAAATCTTTTCCACATGCACTTCAGATAGAGCACTTATCTCCAAAATTTATAAAGAACTTACAAAACTTTACACCAAAAATACAAAGAACCCAATCAATAAATGGGTCAAGGAACTGGACAGACACTTTATAGAAGAAGACACATAGGCAATTAAGAAATAAATGAAAAATTGTTCAACATCTCTAGTAATTAGAGAAATGCAAATTAAAACAACTCTAAGATTTCATCTCATTTCAATTAGAATGGCTATTATCAAGAACACAAACAATAATAGTTGTTGGTGTGGATGTGGGGAAAAAGGCTCACTTTTATATTGCTGGTATAGTTGCAAATTGGTGCAGTCACTCTGGAAAGCAGTGTAGAGAATCCTAAGAAACTTGGAGTGGACCCACCTTTTGACCAAGTTATCCCACTCCTTGGTTTATACCCAAAGGACCTAAAATCAGCAAACTACAATAACACAGTCACATCAATGTTTATAGCAACTCAGTTCAGAACAGCTAGATTGTGGAACCACCATAGATGCCCTTCAACAGATGAATGGATAAAGAAACTGTGGTATATATACACAATAGAATACTATTCAGCCATAAAGAAGAACAATATTATAGCATTTGCAAATAAATGGATGGAATTGGAGAGTATCATGCTAAGTGAAATAAGTTAAGCTCAAAAAAACCAAAGGCCAAATGTTTTCCCTGATAAATGGAGAATGATATATAATGGGGGTGGGGGGTGGGAATTTAGAGAATAATGGGGGAATTTTAGAATATGTAGAAGGAAATGAGAGGGAGGGAGGGTATGAAAAATGGTGGAATGAGACAGACATCATTACCCTATGTACATGTATGATTACACAAATGGTATGAATCTACATTGTGTACAACCATAGAACCAAAATGATGTACCCCATTTGTGTACAATGAATCAAAATGCAGTCTGTAAAAAATTAAAAGCTAAATTAAAAAATAATAATAAATAAATAAATCTTTAAATTTTTTTTTTTTTTTTTTTTTTTGCATTTCTCTGATTTGTGGTAAGGTTAACTATCTTCTCACGGATCATGTGTACTACTGAGTCTATGTGTTGGGAATTTTTTCTCTTTAAACTGATTACGCTTAAGATTTAACATATAAATATTAATCATTTGAACACTTTAAGTCAAGTATTTTCTCATATTCCTTGTCCTGTTTTTTTAATTTGTGTGTAGCAATTTTAATGTAGCAAAAAAGTATTTTTCTAATGATGTCTGTGTTTTGTGTTCTTTCTAAGATGTCTAAGACTTTTATTCCTTAGTTTTGGGGATAAAACCCAGGGTCTCATGGATATTTGCCAAGTGTTTTACCACTGAGCTAGTGCCAAACCACATCTTTGGTAACTTATAATGTATAAATATTGAATCCACCTTAGATTTATGCTGCTCTAAGATGAAGTATGAGGTATCTGATGTGAAAGAAGTATTTATCTTACCTTCACCCTATGAATATTCAAGTGTAGCACCACATATTAAATAGTCTATCTTTCCCTTAATTATTTGAAATGCCACCATATCACATACTAAATTTCCATATATAATGGATATAATTATTTGTTCTTTAATATATTCCATTAATGTTTGTCTATTCATGCACCAATACCATGTAGTTTAATTATAACAACTTTATAGTATGTTTTAATATCTGTTATGCCATTATCATTATTACTATTTTATTATCTTCCAAATTAATAATCAATTTGTCAGGTTTTATAAACCAAACTAGAATTTTTATCAGAATTTTAGATTTGTAAGTAAATTTTGCTTAATTTATATGATGAGTCTATTTATTTCTACTTCCTATTAAATGAAAATTAATTTTTAACTTAATTTGAATATAAATTTGAATTAATCTATTACAGAACATGACATTTATTTCTATTTCCATTTATTACATGGTATGAACTTCATTTCTGTTTTGTAATTCTCTTTATGTAATGTTAGCATCAGTGATAAACTAATCACACCATAGATTTTACTCTATGCTAGGTACTTTTCTAAGGACTTTATACATATTCATTCTTTTAATCTGTACAACTATAAAACACCTATCATTATTTTTTTAATACCAGAAAACACTAAACAGTTGCCCAGTATCACAAAACTACAAAGAGGTGGGATTCATACCCAGGTGGTCTGGCCCTAGTATCTGTATTCCTAAGCACTTCTTAGATTATTATTATTTATGTCTCTTATATTGTATTTTATAATTTATTGCCACTAAGAATTTCTCCTATTATATTTCCTAATTGATTATATATAAAGAAAGTTTGTGTGGGTTTTCTTTCACTAAGACTTGATATTATAAATTTAACCATTGGACATAGTTTTGAATGTCAAATGTGGTGCTGCTTTAAGTCCCAAAATAGGTAAAGGCTCAATCACTAGAGATTTAATTTTATTTTCAATTTGCCAGTGGAGTAACCATGTTACCTCCAGTGGCTGGCATCTTTTAGACAACTCAATACAATGAGAAGAGAAAGAAGTTTGTTTCTTACCCTGTCTTGTAAAGGATGATGTGATCCTTCAATCATTTATCAAACATTTATTGAACACAAATGGAAGCTATATTCATTGTAGCATATGGACAACATGAATGTGAAATATGATTGCAAATTGGTAGTTTTGTGACTAATGAGGCTTTAAAAAATTCAGTGTGAAAATCATTATGATATTTACATGGGTATTTGTTGATCCTGTATTTCAAAAGCAACACTTTGTTGTTAACATTATAATGAGTAAAATTAGGTAGTATGAAAACTGTGACCCAGTGTGGAGAAAGAACTATCCATGATTTTTACTTTTCTACCAGTATCTATCATATCCTTTTCTCTTATCCTTATTTCTATTACTGTTTCTAAATTTTTCTTCATCACACATTTTTCTACCTCAAATAAGCAACACAGTTTCCAATAAAGAAGAAAAAAAAAAAACCCAAAGAGGTGACTACTGTCAGGCATATGGCAGATAGCAAGTTCTGGACTCTTCTTCACCCAGTGAATTCAACCACGGGCTAACTTCTTTTTTGAGAAACCCATAAAACAGGAGGTTACATTCTTAGTGCAATAGTGGACAAGTTATACTTTGGGCAAATGAGAAATCAGACACGTTGAATTTGGCAGGAAAATCCATCATATTTACTCATCATAGTCCTTCCTGTTGAATCACAGTGCTGTGTCCAGTAGAAGACTCTCAGCTCTTGTTTTTCCCTAAGTAAGGAAAGAGAAGACTGAAACATACATCCAGTGCACAAGGTTTTCTGTGGGCTTCCCAAAGGACTAGTTTCTGTCTTATCTAAGTGTTGACAGGAAATGGCACAGGTTGGGGGCTGTTGACAATGAAAAGGAGGGTTTGAACTAGCACACACACACACTTGGCAAGTCACTTCCCCAGCTTATCATGGAAGAAATAAGAGAAAATCTCCAACACTCACCTTCTCAATAAGAAAGAGTTGTAGCATACATCTATCATTCTGGCTTTTCAGGGAGCTACCTTAAGGGCAGGTTCTGTCTTGCCTATCTTGTAGCACTGAAGGGAACAGGCATACTCTAGATGCTTGAGATCTGCTACTCCAGAGGACCTGTTAGCACATCAGACAGAGGCCAATATAGTTTGGCAGAATAGAAGAATGCAGCATGCATCTAAAATTCTTCCTTTTCAGAAGACTAAACAAACAACTGGTTTATGTTATGCCCAATTCAAAGCACTGACAGGAGCAGCAAAATCTAGAAACCTAGGTGTAAACAAGAACAAAAGAGAACTGGTGGCTTCTGGAAGCTCTAGTCAACTTGCAGTGCTGCAGGCAGACACTGGAGGGAGCAAGAGATTACAAGCTCCTAAAAAAAGAAACAAATCCCTCTAATGGTGAATTTACATGCATAAATTCAGAGAAGATACATATATAGGAAAGATTTGAGAAACCCTAATAATTTCTAGTTGGGCTGAGTGGTGAAGGTTTTCCCTGTGCAAGACAGACTAAAAACTGGAAGAGGTGGCTCTTTTTCAAATGTGCAAACAACAACACAAAGTTACAAGGCACATGAAGAAACAAGAAAAATGATCCAACCAAAGGAACAAAATAAATAGACAGAAACTGAACCTACAAAAATGGAAGAAGTACCTGAAAAATAATTCCTTAACCAACATTATGATGGATTCTCAGGAAACTGCTGCATGAACAAAATAGCAATGTCAACAAAGAGAAAATATAAAAAAGAACTAAATGGAAGTTCAGAAGCTAAACTATAGAAATAAGTCGACTGAAAAATTCACTACAAGGAGTTCAACACCTGACTTGATCATGAGAAAAAATAATTTGAAATATGCTTTTTGAAATTTTCCATTCACAGGAGGAAAAATAAAAGAATAAACAAGAATGAAGGAAGCTTAATGGACTGATGAGACACCATTAAGCGGACTGACATACTTGTTATGGGAATTCTGGAAGATGAAGAGAAAGAGGAAGAGACAGAAAATTTAATTGAAGAAGTAATGGTAGAAAATTTTCAACTCAGGCAAAGGAAATAGTATTTAAACTCAAGAAGCCCAAAGAACTGCAAATAATATTAATTCAAAAAGTCCACACTAGACACATTATAATAAAATTGTCAAAAATTGAAAGGTTATTAGCAGATTCTCAAGAAAAATATTACATCAAGAAGAGAAAAAAAGGGTATGTTCAAAGTGCTGAAAGAAAGAAGGAAAAAACAAACAAACAAAAATCCTAATCAAGAATTCTTTATTTAATACCCTTCAAAAACTAAAGACTTTCTCAGATAGATAAAATTTGAGGGAGTTTGTCACCACTGTACCTGCCTTAGAAGTAGTGCTCACAGGAGCTCTTCAAGTTGAAACAAAAAAACTACACCAGCAATATGTAACAATATTCCATCATTATGTACAACTATAGTGCACCAAGAAAAATATGAGATAAAAAGGGCTACACAGCTATGAAAGCACAAAGATCACTGGTAAAGATAAAAATATAAAGTCAAATATAGAATACTCTGCCAGTGTACTCAGGGGTCATATATCATTTTTAGTTTGGGCATGGACATTAAAAGATAAAAGAATAAAAACACAGTTACAAAATGTTATTGGATACACAGTATAAAAAGTCATAATTTATGATATCAAAACATAAAGTGAGGGGGGGATCAAGCTAAAGAAGATCACAAGGAACAAAAAAGATCATCTGATGATAAAAGAGTCAATATACCAGTATGAGATAATAATTGTAAATATCAATACAACCAACATGAAAACACCCAAATATTTGAAACAAACAGTGATAGAACTGAAGGGAGAAAGAGACAAACACAATAACAACAGGATATTTTAATATCCCACTTTCATCAATGAGTAGAAAATCAAGTGATAAGATCAATAGGAAACAGAAAATTTGAAACTATAGACCAAATGGGTCTAAAATACATATACAGAATTTTGCATCCAACAGAAGCAAAATATACCTTCTTTTCAAATGTACATGAAACAGTCTACAGGATAAATCTCATTTTAGATCGCAAAATAGTTTTAAGAAATTTAAGAAGACTGAAACCATACTAAGTATCTTTGTGACTACAATGGAATAAAATTAGAAACTGATAGTGGAAGAGAAACTGGAAATTAACAAATATGTGGATATTAAACAATACACTTTTAAGCAACCAATGAGTCAAAGAAAAACATAAAAGGAAAATTAGAAAAATCTCTCAAGACAAAGGAAAACAAAAATACATAATACTAAAACAGAATGCAAAGTAGTATTAAGAAAGAAGCTTATAGTGGTAAATGTCAACATTGAAAACACAACAAAGATCTCTTCAAAGCCAGCCTCAGCAACATACTGAGCCCTAAGCAACTTGTGAGACCCTGTCCCCAAATAAAACTGGTTGGGATGTGGCTCAGTGGATAAGGACCCTGGGTTCAATCCCGGTACCCAAACAAAACAAAACAAACATACAATAAAGATCTCCGCTTTTTCTGCACAGAACCAGTTCCAAGTCCTGGAGCCAGTGGTGAGCTCCAGCCCACAGGCAGCTTCAGGGACCAGGACAGGGCAGCCAGGGACTTCCCCAAGCAGCCCTGCTCCCTCCGGCGGCAGGCTCCTTTCACGGCCAGCTTCTCGGAGCAGACCGCACAGTGAGAGCCTTTCCGCACAGAGCCAGCTCCAAGCCCTGGAACCAGTAGTGGGCTAGGGGAGCTTTCTTCGGGAGCACTGCATTGTCAAGTTCCTCCAAGACTTCAGGCTACTGAAGGATGGGAGGTGATATACTGGAAACCTACAGGGACACTATAAGCCAATAGAGGAAATCTGCAATATCTCAGAGTCCCACTGACATCTGACCAATATGAGAAAAAAAGGGAAGAAAATGTCTCAAACAAACCTAGATACTATATCAATAAAACCCAATTACAGCACAGCAGAAGAAATGTCAGAAAGGGAGTTCAGAATGTACATAATTAAAACAATCAGGAAAGCAAATGAGGAGATGAAAGAGCAAATGCAGGCATTGAAGGAGAAGATGAAAGAGCAAATGCAGGCATTAAATGATCGCACCAATCAACAGTTAAAAGACCAAATACGGGAAGCAAGAGATCATTTCAATAAAGAGTTAGAGATACTGAAAAAACAAACAAACAGAAATCCTTGAAATGAAGGAAACAATAAGCCAAGTTAAAAACTCCATAGAAAGCATAACCAATAGGATAGAACACCTGGAAGACAGAACCTCAGACATTGAAGAAAAAATATTTAATCTTGAAAACAAAGTTGGCCAAACAGAGAAGATGGTAAGAAATCATGAACAGAATCTACAAGAATTATGGGATATCATGAAAAGGTGAAAGGATGGGAAAAAACATACCATGCACATGGACACAGCAAAAAAAGCTGGAGTATCCATCCTCATTTCAAATTATGTGGACTTCAAGCCAAAACTAGTCAGAAGGGATAAAGAAGGACATTACATACTGCTTAAGGGAAGCATAAATCGGCAAGACATAACAATCATAAATATCTATGCCCCAAACATTGGCTCATCCATGTACATCAAACAAATCCTTCTTAATTCCAGAAATCAAATAAGACCACAACACAATAATACTAGGCGATTTTAATACACCTCTCTCACCACTGGATAGATCCTCCAAACAAAAATTGAATAAAGAAACCATAAAAAAATAAATAAATAAAAAATAAAGATCTCCAATAAATAATCAAACCTTTACCTCAAAAAACGAATGAAAGGAGAGCAAACTAATCCTAAAATTAACAACAGAAATGAAACAAATAACAGAGCATAAATCAGATAAATAATAGAAAAGATAGGGGAAAAAATCAACAAAACTAGAGTTTGGTTTTTCTCTTAAAGAACAATAAAACTGAGTAAACTGAGTGTGAGATCCTATGTTTGATCCCCAGCACCAACCAAAAGTAGGGGGAAGAATAAAACAGTATGTTATGTCAGATGTCACAGAAATAAAATAATTATGAGACTACTATTAATAATTATATGCCAACAAAATAAATAAATGAATACATAGCTAGAAATATATAACCAACCAAGACTGAACCATGAAGATAAAGAAAATCTTAACAGACCTATAATTAGTAAGGAGACTGACTCAGTAATCAAAAACTCACAACAAAGGAAATCCTTAAAGTGAATGGCTTCATTAGAGGGCTCAACCCAACTTTTAAAGAAGAAATATTCCAAAATACTGACTTGGAGGAAACAGTTCCAAATTTATTTTATGAGGCCAGCATTAGACTGATGCCAAATCCAGACAAAGATATTACAAGATTAAATGACTTAATATCACTGGTGACTATAGTGCAAAAATCCTTAAAAAAATATAAGCAAACCAAAGTTATTAGTACAATGAAAAGGATGAAAAACCATGACCTAGAGGGATTTATCCCTGGGATGCAAGGATGGTTCAATATACAATAATCAATTGATGTGATATAGCACATTAATAGAATTAGAAATAAAAATCCTATGATCATTTCAGTAGATGCAGAGAAAGCATTTGAAAAAATTCAATATTATTTCATAATAAAAACATTCAGTAAACTGTGGGTAGAACAAAATTATCTCAACATATAAAGAACATGCTTAAAAAGCTCTCAGATAACATCAATAATGAAAACAATGAAAGACAAAGCTTTCCCACTACAATCAGGAACAAAGGATGATCACTATCACCACTTCTACTCAACACTATTCAGGAAGTCCTAACTGGTGAAAAACAGTCAAGTAAAAGATATAAAAGATATCCAAATTAGAAGGAGTAAAACTATCTCTGTTAATAGGTGACATGCTCTTACATGTGGAAAACTTCAAGATCTCACACACACACACACACACACACACACACACACACACAAAGCTGTTAGAACTAATAAATTCACCAAAGTGGCAGGACATAAGAATTAACATAAAAATCAGCTGTGTGTATCCGAACACTAAAAACAAACAACCTGAAAAGGAAATTAAGAAAACAAATCCATTTATAATAACACTAAAAAGAATAAAATAAAAATATTGTGGGATAAACTTAACCATGCAGGTGAAAGGCTACAGAATACTGCTGGAGAAGTTAAAGAACACACAAATAAGTGGAAAGACATTCCATGATTGTTGAGTATAATACTTAATATCATTAAAATGTCCAGTCTAATGTCCAGTCTACGTAAAGTAATCTACAGATTTAATGCAATTCTTATCAAAATCCCAATGATGCTTTTGGAGAAAAAAGAAAAAAAAAATAGTCTAAAGTTCATAGCACAAAGGACCCCAAATAGTCATGATAGTTTTTTTTTTTTTAAGATAATTGTTATATCTTGTTATATGTTTTTTTATTGTAAACAAATGGGATACATGTTGTTTCTCTGCCTGTACATGGCGCAAAGGCATACCATTTGTGCAATCATAAATTTACATAGGGTAATGTTGTTTGATTCATTCTGCCATTTTTTTTCCCTTCTCTCCCACCCCTCCCACCCCTCCCCTCCCTCTATACAGTCCTTCCTTCCTCCATTCCTGCCCCCCTCCCTCACCCAACTTCAACCCCAACACTAGCCCCTCCCACCCCCCATTATGTGTCATCATCCACTTATTAGCGATATCATTCTTCCTTTGGTTTTTTGAGATTGGCTTATCTCACTTAGCATGATATTCTCCAGTTTCATCCATTTGCCTGCAAATGCCATAATTTTATCATTCTTTATGGCTGAGTAATATTCCATTATATATATACCACATTTTCTTTATCCATTCATCAATTGAAGGACATCTAGGTTGGTTCCACAATCTGGCTATTGTGAACTGAGCAGCTATGAACATTGATGTGGCTGTATCTCTGTAATATGCTGATTTTAAGTCCTTTGGGTATAGGCCAAGGAGTGGGATAGCTGGGTCAAATGGTGGTTCCATTCCAAGTTTTCTAAGGAGTCTCCATACTGCTTTCCAGAGTGGCTGCACTAATTTGCAGCCCCACCAGCAATGTATGAGTGTACCTTTCTCCCCACATCCTCGCCAACACCTGTTGTTGCTTGTATTCTTGATAATCGCCATTCTAATTGGGGTGAAATGGAATCTTAGGGTGGTTTTGATTTGCATTTCTCTTATTACTAGAGATGTTGAACATTTTTCCATATGTTTGTTGATTGCTTGTAGATCTTCTTCTGTGAAGTGTCTATTCATTTCCTTAGCCCATTTGTCGATTGGATTATTTGCATTCTTGGTGTAGAGTTTTTTGAGTTCTTTATAGATTCTGGTGATTAGTGCTCTATCTGAAGTATGATTGGCAAAGATTTTATCCCACTCTGTAGGCTCTTTCTTCGCATTGCTGATAGTTTCCTTTGCTGAGAGAAAGCTTTTTAGTTTGAATCTATCCCAGTTATTAATTCTTGCTTTTATTTCTTGTGCTATGGGAGTCCTGTTGAGGAAGTCTGGTCCTAAGCTGACATGTTGAAGCTCTGGACCTACTTTTTCTTCTATAAGATGCAAGGTCTCTGGTCTGATTCTGAGATCCTTAATCCATTTTGAGTTTAGTTTCATGCATGCTGAGAGATATGGGTTTAGTTTCATTCTGTTGCATATGGATTTCCAATTCTCCCAGCACCATTTGTTGAAGAGGCTATCTTTTCTCCATTGCATATTTTTGGCACCTTTGTCTAGTATGAGAAAATTGTATTTATTTGGGTTTGTGTTCGTGTCCTCTATTCTGTACCATTGATCCACCTTTTTATTTTGGTACCAATACCATGCCGTTTTTGTTACTATTGCTTTGTAGTAGAGTTGAAGATCTGGTATTGCGATACCCCCTGCTTCATTCTTTCTGCCAAGGATTGCTTTAGCTATTCTGGGTTTTTTATTCTTCCAGATGAAGTTCATAATTTCTTGCTCTATTTCTGTAAGGTCCATCATTGGGATTTTAATTGGAATTGCATTGAATCTGTATGGCACTTTTGGTCGTATGGCCATTTTGACAATATTAATTCTTCCTATCCAAGAACATGGGAGATCTTTCCATCTTCTGAGGTTTTCTTTAATTTCTTTCTTTAGTGTTCTGTAGTTCTCACTGTAGAGGTCTTTCACCTCTTTTGTGAGATTGATTCCCAAGTATTTTATTTTTTTCGAAGCTATTGTGAATGGGGTAGTTTTCCTAATTTCTCTTTCTGAAGATTCATTGCTCATGTATAGAAATGCCTTAGATTTATGTGCATTGATCTTATATCCAGCTACTTTACTGAATTCACTTATGAGATCTAAAAGTTTTCTGGTGGAATTTTCTGGTTCCTCTACGTATACAATCATATCATCAGCAAATAGGGATTGTTTGAGTTCTTCTTTGCCTATTCGTATCCCTTTAATTTCTTTGGTCTGTCTAATTGCTCTGGCTAGAGTTTCAAGGACGATATTGAATAGAAGAGGTGAAAGAGGGCATCCCTGCCTTGTTCCAGTTTTTAGAGGGAATGCTTTCAGTTTTTCACCATTTAGAATAATATTAGCCATGGGCTTAGCGTAGATGGCCTTTACAATGTTAAGGAATGTTCCCACTATCCCTATTTTTTCTAGTGTTTTGAGCATGAAGGGGTGCTGTATTTTATCAAATGCTTTTTCTGCATCTATCAAAATAATCATGTGATTCTTGACTTTAAGTCTATTGATATGGTGAATGACATTTATTGATTTCCTGATGTTGAACCAACCTTGCATCCCTGGGATGAAACCCACTTGATCATGGTGCACTATCTTTTTAATATGTTTTTGTATGCGATTTGCTAAAATTTTGTTGAGAATTTTTGTGTCCATGTTCATTAAGGATATTGGTCTGAAATTTTCTTTCCTCGATGTGTCTCTGTCTGGTTTAAGTATCAGGGTAATATTGGCTTCATAGAATGAGTTTGGGAGGGTTCCCTCCTCTTCTATTTTATGGAATACTTTGAGAAGTATTGGAATGAGCTCTTCTTTAAAAGTTTTGTAGAACTCGGCTGAGAACCCATCTGGTCCTGGACTTTTCTTTGTTGGTAAGCTTTTGATGACTTCTTCTATTTCATTAATTGAAATTGGTCTATTTAAATTGTGTATGTCCTCCTCGTTGAATTTTGGCAATTCATATGTCTCTAGAAACCTGTTGATGTCTTCGAAATTTTCTATTTTGTTGGAGTATAGATTTTCAAAATAGCTTCTAATTATGTTTTGTATTTCAATCATGTCTGTTGTGATATTTCCTTGTTCATTCCGAATTTTGGTGATTTGGGTTTTCTCTCATCTTCTCTTTGTTAGTGTGGCTAAAGGTTTATCAATTTTGTTTATTTTTTCGAAGAACCAACTATTTATTTTGTCAATTTTTTGTATTGTTTCTTTCGTTTCAATTTCGTTGATTTCAGCTCTGAGTTTAACTATTTCCTGTCTTCTACTACTTTTGGTGTTGGTCTGTTCTTCTTTTTCTAGGGCTTTGAGCTGTAGTGTTAGGTCGTTTATTTTTTGAGTTTTACTTCTTTTATTAAATGCGCTCCATGAAATAAATCTTCCTCTAAGTACTGCTTTCATAGTGTCCCAGAGATTTTGATATGATGTTTCTTTGTTCTCATTTACCTCTAAGAATTTTTTAATTTCCTTCCTAATATCTTCTGTTATCCATTCATCATATAGTAGCATATTGTTTAATCTCCAGGTGTTGGAGTAATTTCTGTTTTTTACTCTTTCATTAATTTGTAACTTCAATCCATTATGATCTGATAGAATACAAGGTAGTGTCTCTATCTTCTTGTATTTGCTGACATTAGCTTTGTGGCATAATATATGGTCTATTTTAGAGAAGGATCCATGTGCTGCTCAGAAGAAAGTGTATTCGCTCTTGGTTGGATGGTATATTCTATAAATGTCTGTTAAGTCTAAACTATTGATTGTGTTATTGAGATCTATGGTTTCTTTGTTTTATTTTTGTTTGGAAGATCTGTCCAGTGGTGAGAGAGGCGTGTTAAAATCACCTAGTATTATTGTGTTATGGTCTATTTGGTTTCTAAAATTGAGAAGGATTTGTTTAACATACATGGATGAGCCACTGTTTGGGGCATAGATGTTTATGATTGTTATATCTTGCTGATTTATGCTTCCCTTAAGCAGTATGAAATGTCCTTCCTTATCCCTTCTGACTAACATTGGCTTGAAGTCCACATTATCTGAAATGAGGATGGATACTCCAACTTTTTTGCTGAGTCCATGTGCATGGTATGTTTTTCCCCATCCTTTCACCTTTAGTCTATGGGTATCTCTTTCTATGAGGTGAGTCTCTTGCAGGCAACATATTGTTGGATCTTTCTTTTTAATCCAATCTGCCAGTCTATGTCTTTTGATTGATGAATTCAGGCCATTAACATTCAGGGTTATTATTGAGATATGATTTGTATTCCCGGTCATTTGGTTCATATTTAAAATTTTATTTACTTATTTATTTATTTATTGACACATCTTGGTTCCTCCTTTATTTGACAGTTCCTTTAGGATAATTCCTCCCTTTGCTGATTTGCTTCTTTGTTTTTTATCTCTTCCTCATGAAATATTTTGCTGAGAATGTTCTGTAATGCTGGCTTTCTTTTTGTAAATTCTTTTAGCTTTTGTTTATCATGGAAAGATTTTATTTCATCGTCAAATTTGAAGGTAAGTTTTGCTGGGTATAAGATTCTTCGTTGGCATCCATTTTGAGAAAATGTTGTTCCAGGCCCTTCTGGCTTTTAGGGTCTGGATTGAAAAATCTGCTGATACTTGTATTGGTTTCCCCCTGAATGTAATTTGGTTCTTTTCTCTCAGAGCCTTTAAAATTCTGTCTTTATTTTGTATGTTAGGTATTTTCATTATAATGTGCCTTGGTGTGGGTCTGTTGTAATTTTGTGCATTTGGAGTCCTATAAGCCTCTTGGACTTGATTTTCCATTTCATTCTTCAGATTTGGGAAATTTTCTGATATTATTTCATTGAATAGATTGTTCATTCCTTTGGTTTGTTTCTCTAAGCCTTCCTCAATCCCAATAATTCTCAAATTTGGCCTTTTCATGATATCCCATAGTTCTTGCAGATTCTGTTCATGATTTCTTACCATCTTCTCTGTTTGTTCAACTTTGTTTTCGAGGTTAAATATTTTGTCTTCAATATCTGAAGTTCTGTCTTCCAGGTGTTCTATCCTATTGGTTATGCTTTCTATGGAGTTCTTAATTTGGTTTATTGTTTCCTTCATTTCAAGGATTTCTGTTTGGTTTTTTTTCAATATCTCTAACTCTTTATTGAAATGATCTTTTGCTTCCTGAATTTGCTCTGTTAACTGTCGATTGGTGCGATCATTCAATGCCTGCATTTGCTGTTTCATCTCCTCCTTCAATGCCTGCATTTGCTCTTTCATCTCATCGTTTGCTTCCCTGATCATTTTAATTATGTACATTCTGAACTCCCTTTCTGTCATTTCTTCTGCCATGCTGTCATTGGATTTTATTGATGTAACATCTAGATTTGTTTGGGGCATTTACTTCCCTTGTTTTCTCATATTGTTCATTAATCAGTGGGTCATTAAGATATTGCAGATTTCCTCTATCGACTTATAATGTCCCTGAAGATTGCTAGTATATCCCCTCTTATCCTTCAGTAGCCTGAAGTCTTGGAGGAAGTTGATAATTCAGAGCTCCACGAAGAAGCTGCCTCTTTAGGGGTGGTGACCCTCAGGTGGTGTATATTCCCTGCTAGTGGGCAGAGGTGCCTCCACTTGTTGACCAATGATCATCCAACGGGGAACTAGGCTGTGGGCTGAGGCAAGGCCTGTTTGTGCCTGTGTCTCTGGTTTTACCGTCCCTGTGAGAAAACCTCTCCCGGCAGGGAAGACTCACTCAGTGGGGAGATCTCGCTGGTCAGTTCCCCTCCTAGAGGTTCCCCTCAATCTACAACTACCGCCTGGGCTGGGCTGTCTTCCTCTGCAACATTCCCAGGGACCCGGACCTACCTCCTGGGCCTGGGAGAGCCTCACCCTTCGCAGGCGAGTCTCCTTAGGCTGCCTCTCCCAGAGACTGTGCCCACAGTCCTGGAAACTTTGCTCCACCCCTAGGCGTGTCTCTGTGCGGCTCTTCCAGCAAGAAGCCACCTAGCTCCTGGGACCCTGCTCTGCACCTAATCGCCTGGCTATGTGGCCCCTCCTCTGAGCCACCACCTGGAGCCCCGTACAATAGCTCAGATACCCAGAGACCCGCCACACACCTCCTCCTCCGGACAGCAGCCCAGTTTCCGATGCAGTCACTAGGAGTCCAAGCAACTCACTTCGCATCTCCTCCTCCCGCCAACTGCCCGTAGCCCTAGCAGTCACTCCAAGCCCAAGTGACACGCCCTGTTCCTCCTCCTCCTCCTCGGGGTAGCCCCCCGGGTGTTCAGGAGCGGTGGCTCTGAGACCAAGTGACCCACTGCGCTCCTCCTCCAGGCAGGCCACCGGTGTTCAGGAGGGGTTGCTTTGAGTGCAATCAACTCACCACTCGCCTCCTCCTCTGGCAACTGCCTGTGGCTCTGATGCAGTCACTCCTAGACCAAGCGACCCGCCACGCTTCTCCTCTTCCTCCAGGCAACCCCCCGGGTGTTCAGAAGCGGTTGTTCTGAGTCCAAACAGCTCGCGATGCAGCTCCTCCTCTGGCAACCGCCTGTGGCTCTGATGCAGTCACTCGTAGACCAAGCGACCCGCTGCGCTTCTCCTCTTCCTCTGGGCAACCCCCCGGTGTTCAGAAGCGGTCATTCTGCGTCCAAACAGCTCGCCATGCACCTCCTCCTCAGGCAGCCGCCCAGAGCCCCAGTGGTTGCTCCGAGACCAAGCGCTGTGCTGAGCCGCCTCCTCTATGATGATCCCAGTTGTCCGTGTTTACCGATCCAGCGGGGGGAGGGGCGTCTCGCCGAGCAAATCTACTTCACAAAGTTCCCTGCTTTCTGGGGCTACCGCCCCATCTGGGACGCCTCCCCAACGGGAGAGACTCACCCGGCGGCCTTGAGCTGGTCCCAAGTCTCTCACTATCTCCTCTTTTGAATCCTGCGTCCTGGAGCAACATGAAATGCAGCTGCCCTCTAGGCCGCCATCTTGAAACTCCCTGGCTCTTTTTGAGTTCTTTATAGATTCTGGAGATTAGTGCTCTATCTGAAGTATGATTGGCAAAGATTTTCTCCCACTCTGTAGGCTCTTTCTTCGCATTGCTGATAGTTTCCTTTGCTGAGAGAAAACTTTTTAGTTTGAATCTATCCCAGTTATTAATTCTTGCTTTTATTTCTTGTGCTATGGGAGTCCTGTTGAGGAAGTCTGGTCCTAAGCCGACATGTTGAAGCTCTGGACCTAGTTTTTCTTCTATAAGATGCAAGGTCTCTGGTCTGATTCTGAGATCCTTAATCCATTTTGAGTTTAGTTTTGTGCATGGTGAGAGATATGGGTTTAGTTTCATTCTGTTGCATATGGATTTCCAATTCTCCCAGCACCATTTGTTGAAGAGGCTATCTTTTCTCCATTGCATATTTTTGGCACCTTTGTCTAGTATGAGGAAATTGTATTTATTTGGGTCAAGATAGTTTTGAAAAAGAAGAACAAGGCTGCAGACCTCACATGTCCTAACTTCAAACATATTACAATGAAACTGTAATTCTAACACTGTGGTTTGAAAAAGAAGAACAAGGCTGCAGACCTCACATGTCCTAACTTCATACATATTACAATGAAACTGTAATCCTAACACTGTGGTACTGACATAAAGAAAAGACAGATAGATGAACTGGACAGAAGAGAAAGCCCAGAAATAAACCCTTGCATATATGATCAAATGATCTTTGATAAAAGCACCAAGACTACACAAGGGGAAATGATACTTACTACCTTCAACAAATGGTATTGGGGAAATTGGCTATCCATAAGTAAAAAATAAAATCAGACCCTTATGAGATACCATACACAAAAAAAAATCAACTTAAAGTGGTTTAAAAAAAACTTAAACTATAAGATGATAAAACTTCTAGAAAAATAAATAACAGCTTCATAAAATTGATTTTAGTAATAATTTCTTGGATATGTCACCAAAAGCATAGACAATAAAAGAAATAGAAAAATGGGAGTATGTAAAACTAAAAAGTTCCTGCTCTGTAAAGGAAACAACAGAGTGAAAGGGTAGCCTTACAGAATGGGAGAAAACATTTGCAAACTGTATGTCTGATAAAGGGGTAATATCCGATTTATAACAACTCCTATAGCTCAATGGCAAGTGCCCAAATAACTTGATTTTTGAAATAAACAAAAGACTTGAATTGACATTTCTTCAAAGAAGACAAACAAATGGTCAATGGTATATGAAAAGATGATCAACATCACTAGTCATCAGAAAATGCAAATCAAAACATAATGAGATATCACCAAAGTACAGCCATTATTTTAAAAAGGAAAAGGAAATAGCAATAGTGATGATATAGAGAAAACCTTATAAAATTGTTGGTAGGAATGGAAAATGATATAACTGCTACTGAAAATGGTATGGATGTTCCTCAAAAAACTAAAAATAGAACTATTATGAGGTCCAATAATCCTACTTCTGGGTATTTATTCATAAGAACTAAAAACAGAATCTCAAACAGATATTTCCATGCCTATGTTCCTTGGAGCAGCAGTATTTACAATAGCCAAGATATGGAACCAACATAAATATCCATCAATTGGTAAATGCATAAACTATAGTATATACAACGGTATATTATTCAACCTTAAAAAAGAAGGAAATCGTATCATGCTATAATTATGGGTGAACCTGAAGGACATTATGCTAACCAAGGTAAGCCTGTCACAGAAGAAAAACACTGCATGATTCCACTTATATGAGGCATATAAGCAGTCAAAATCAAAGATGTAAGAAGTTGAATGGTGGTTCCCAGAGAAAGGAGAGAGTGAGGAGGTAATTAATCAGTAAAAAGATTTAATTATGCAAGATTAAAAAGTTCTGGAGATATACTCTAAAATAATATGCACATAGTTAAACATACTGAACTGTACACTTAAAATTTTGTTAAGAGAGCAGATCTTATTGTATGTTTTGTCACAATAACAAAAAGAAGAACACTTAAAAGCTTAGCTGATTTGCTTGTATGTATTCTTTCTTGTGTACATTAGCAAAGTTGTCTGGTTTCAGTAGTTTTTTGATCACTGATTGGCAAACCTATTGCCCATGGAACAAATCCAGTCTGTCATCTCTTTTTGTAAATAATTTTATATTGGGACAGTCATGCCCATTTGTCGGGCAGAGTTGTGTAGGTGTGACAGAGACCACATGGCCCACAAAACCTAAACTATTTACTATCTGGCCCTTTACAGAAAAAAGTTAACCCTGTACTTTTAGGTGGGAATTTCTTTAATCTTCAATTCAAATTTTTGACTCTTGTTTAGACCTATTTAAAGTCAAACATGTGTTTAATAAGTATCTGTGGATTGCGATTACTGCTGCTGCTAATACTGAAATGTAAACTTGGTAATTTTTTGAACACATAAAATTAATATAAAGAATGAGCACAGAATTTTAAAACTTGACAGAAATTCAATTTCATCTGCTTCAGTAGGAAGGGGAAATGAGACATAGAGGAGCAAATTCTAATAATCACTTCTGCAATGCATATCTTTCCAAAACAGCAACCACTTATTAATTCTTATAAGTCTATGTGTTTACTCAGCAGATAGACTGTCTAGTTAGGATCTGTTATTATCAACTGGACTTGCTGAAAGCATTTGTGGTAAGCTTATAGGTTAGTTAGGAGCTGGCTGGTCTAGGATGGCATCAGCATGGACAAATTAGATTTATTCAAATACTCTCCCATCCCCTCAGCAGGATGGCCTGGATATATTCTCATGGTTGTACTGGGATGGGGTGGTTCTAGATACATAATGTAAATGCACTTTTTTCAGGTCTATATTTTCAATCAGCTTTGTTAAAGTCTACTGACTAAAAAAAATTATAAGACCAAGCCCAGAATCTCTGAATGGAAAAGCCATGGATACTAGGAAGTATGAAAATATGGGGCCATGAGCAGAATCAGTCCATCTGAGATGCTAAGTAACTCATGCAAAACCACAGAGTACTTTTGCACCTGGTTTTCCTCTCCTAAGCTCCTTCTAACACACAAAATGATTACTATTAATGTTCCTCACAAATTAAGTAATGAGTATTCATTTTAGGTAAATAAACAGTTTAAATTGGTCCTCATAATCACACACACCCTGTTTCCAATAGATAAATAAGATAATGTCATTTAAAAGGAACTCATAAGCTTCAAGGAAGCTATTTTCAATTGGCACAAAAAGAAGACATAATTTTTTATTCCTTACATTTTCCATATACAACTGATGTGATACTTACATAATAAAGAATACCATTAACCAATGAATGACCCCATCTTTTCCAACTGAATGAATAATGTTGAGACTATTTTTGTGTTACATGTATTTAAGATTTCATGATAAAATAACAGGACAGGTACTAAATATCTATATTCAAATATTTGCTGACCTAGAGTACAGAAGGAATTCACAGAGAAAAACAGAACCTGTGAGCAAATTATTGATTCACTTCAATTCTTATTAATTGAGCAGTTGTGAGGCACAACTTGGTGCTAGGAGCAGATTAAAGCACAAAACTGCATGCACACACACACACATATGCAAGTCATCAATTTTTCTTTTGAGGCACTCACTATTTTGTCTACTCCTGATTTCATTCATATCAACACAAAATTCAATAGGAAGCACAAAACTTTAAAATGTCATTGGATACACCACATTCAGATTCTATCCAATCAGCACCATGAGTTTGTATAGGAGACAAGGACGGTCAGGGTGGGTTTCAGTATTAGCAATGTATAAACTTGTTCTGTGCATACTTTGCAGTTAACCTACCTATTTTGGAATCTTACTCTATTATCTACTAACTACATGACCTTGGATTAGCACCTTGGCTTTACCAAGCTTTGGTGTAAAGAGGACATCATGCTCTGCAAGTGAGCAATGAGTTAAAGGAACAGCACTAGGATTTACTGAGCACCTACAGTGTGCCAAATATTTTTCTAGTTGTTAGGATGCAAATAATAACAATTATAACTAACTATTTTTCAGCTGCTTTCTGTGTGTGGCTAAGCAAAAGTCCTTATCTGAAACTTTTGGAGTAAGATATAATTTAGAATTCACTTTTTCAAGATTCTAAATGGTAATGCAATGCTTGTAGAGAGTATTCATCCCCAAAGGTGTCTGGGGCAACACTCCCCGAATCAAACATTAAATAAATTTTCTATGCTAAAACATATGAATACTCACACTAAATATGATAGACTATTTAAAATGCCATTGGATACACCACATTCAGATTCTATCCAATCAGCGCCATGAGTTTGTATAGGAGACAAGGACGGTCAGGGTGGGTTTCAGTATTAGCAATGTATAAACAATTTCAGTATTAGCAATGTATAAATAGCTTCACATTAGTTCAAGTCAGTTTTTGCCAAATGGATTTGCTACAAATTTATTAATCAATTTTCAGTCACCAGAACACATGGATTTGAGAATTGTGAATAAGGGCTTGTGTCCCAATTTAACTCATTGAGTCATCATATCTAATTTGAGGTTGGTACTATTATTATTGCCACTTCCAATTCAAGGAAACTCAATGTGTCTGAAAACTTGTCCAATTTTACCCATTGAGAAAAAATCAAATTAAGGCAATCTAGCTCCAGAATAACTGTGAAATAAATGATATCAATGACAAGGTAGACTAAGAAGCACAGAAAGCTGCATGTCCATTTGGATAAGGAAGATGAGCAGCTTTCAGGTACTCTGAAGTGGGAGTGGGAAAAGCAGGTGCCCAGGTGCCCAGGGTGTTGTGGGGAGGTGCAGAGGGTTGATAGGGGAGGGCAGTTAGCTCACAGCTACAGAACAAACTGGACCGCCACGCCAGGTCTCTCAAGTAAGTAGGAGTCTACAATTGAACTGAAAATCTGCCATTTCTTATGGTATTAGGTTTGCAACACTCCAATCTTGACTTCTAAAAGATACTGTATTTGTTTAAAACAAAACCTGGAATTCCATTGCCAAGGAAAGCAAGCCAGAAAAAGGAGAGGCTTTTGAGGGCAGCAAGTTAAATACTGTATCTCTTTTTAAGAAGTTAATCCCCTTGGGTCTTTGACCTTTGTTCTTTGCTCCCAAAGGCAGCCATATATGATGTTTATCTTGCCAAAAATAGTTAAAAGTCATCTAGGAGTGCTCTGCTGAGAGGGCCAACCCCCTGTGACCTTTTTGACTAGACCAACTCCTGTTACGTTAACCTCTGACTTCAGTTCTCTTAATGGCAATATTCCCCAGCACTGTAATTTCCCTCCCACTGTGTTCTCTCAGGCAAATATTTACTACTGAGGTTTCACAATTTATTTTTCAAACAAAGTGGCAGGGACCACCCCATGCCACCACATCCTCATTTCACATTAGAACCCATCATTCCCGAGATATAATTTTACCAGAACAAATGTGCTTTAGGGACTCTTGACATGAGATGAAGGCTTGACTTCCTATCAAAACCAAACCGGGCCCTTGTCAGCTTCGAGATGGATATAAACAAGAAATGCAAGCCTGTAATTGGTGATGGAAATCAGATAAGACCTCTTTAAATACAACCATTGATACAAAAATGTGAACTCGAATTACCTTTGATTAAGTCACTTAAGAAAATAAAGCTGGGGTGGCTTTAAAAGAAGGATTCTGAACACGCTTGTGAACCAGATCTTGTAGTTTTTCAGCCTCTCAAAGGCAAGTTGAAGAAAATTAAAGTCAGAACCAAAAGCTTATGAAATGAAACAGAACTCAGAACACAGTTTCCCTCCATTCTTAGCATTTCTTAACTCCCAACAATGACAGAAGTCCAGTAATTACTCCTTCTCAAGCTGCAGTGTAGCTTTCTGTGCAACAGAAATCTAATATCTCTGCATTCAAGGTTTGTTATTTAAGATCTTTGTGAGCTGTGAGAATTCAGCCCAACCTGGACAACAGGCTGATCCTCTGCTTAACTGCTTGACATAACTGCAATGTCCCTGAATCCCTGATACATGATTGTACAGGAAGAGCCTTTTCTAACCCTGTGATTCATTATCATTGGGCATTTTACACTCTTCTCTAGAAGAAATAAAATGTAAAAGTGTGAAGCTACTCCTGCTTCATTTTGCATTGTTTTAAGCTTCACAACAATGCACTATTCATTAGTTCTTCAAAATAATTTTTCTATTCACTGGTATGCAACAAATAACAACTAAATATTATAAATTTTACTTAGTTTAGTAATGATCTAAGTTAGTTTCAGATGCCAAATAGAACTTGTAGTAGTCTGTTAATAATTGTCTAAAATGTATTTGAAAGGCAGCAGATATAAATGGAAATAAAATCTTTCAAATCATTAGAGTTTATTGGTAAACAGATATGTAAGCAAATATAAGAAGGAAACAACATACCATATAAAAACATGCTTTAAGTTCTTTTTTTTTTTTTTTTTTTTAGCTCTTGAGTATTGCTTTGCTATCATTATATTATAAAAGCCAAATCCTATTATGGCATTTGGGCTCTCTCACAGAAAAAAACTGGGAACATTCTACAATACATATGTAACTTTTCAAAGTTTGCTTCAAGCATCGTAGACAATACCAAATAGAAATATTACATATTTTAAAAGAAAAAAATGACAGTTTAACAGATGGCAATCTGTTAAATTGAAATTTTGATACTATATGTTATATTTAATTCTTTATTTTATTTTTGACAAATGGTAATTGTGTATATTCATGGGGTACAATGTGATGTTTTGATAAATGTTTATAATGTGAAATGATTAAATCCAGCTAATAAGCCCATCACCTAAATTTTAAAATGTGCTTTTGAAAAGAGTAAATATTCTCCTTCCTACCATCTCTATCATTCTGACAGTTTTTATATACTTAAAAATTAGCATTAGAAAACAATGATAATGGTATGCTGCAAAACACACATACCATATTCACAGAGCAATTTTCTAAGTGAATAAAATTACATTTCCACAAAATAGTGATGTAAGGAGAAATTTTTGTGGGGTAGTGCACTATGTCCTACATCGGAACTTTTCCACATCATATAGAAAAGGATTACTCACATTTTTACACAACAATTGTGAGCAGTGGTATAAGGAAGCATGCACTGAATGTGTACACAAATAAAATTAGACTCTAATTAAAAACACAGTATGTTTAGATATATTTCAATATTTACCATGAAGTAATTCTCCCTCCCTTTTTGCTGGGGGGGATTGAATCTGGGGGCATTTTACCACTAAGCTAAGTCCCCAGCCCTTTTTATTGTGAGACAGGGTGTTGCCAAGTTGCTGAAGCTGGCCTCCTACTTGAGATCCACTTGCCTCAACCTCCCAAGTCAGTGGAATTACAGGTGTCTACCACCACATCTGCCCCTCTCCCCTTTTAAATTAGAGATATTATTGAGCCATTGCATTACAGGTTTCCACTTTCCTTGGGGATGCTATTGACATCTCTGAAGAAGATACAGGAGAAGGATGAGAAAGAGAAAGCACCTAATATGGGCATTTATTTCTTTAAGACTTGGTGGGACTAAATAGTTATTTTCCTGGACCATTTGTTAACCTACACACTGGCAGCTTCATACCTTACTTACTGATGGCACAGTTGGCAAAGAAAATGTGAAATCTTTGTTAGGCTGTCATTGTGCCATTTTTCCCCTAAAAATTAAGATGTTATTAACATGAGAAGGAAAAGTAGCAAATGTTATGATAAAGAATTAAAGATCTCAGTAGAGGGTATAGCTCAGGATTGAGTATATGTGCTTAATTTGTACAAGGCCCAGGGATTAATCCTCAGCACCAAATAATAATAACATTTTAAAAGCTTGCTCAGTTCTCACTGAAATATATAAGAATCCAATTGTCCAAATGGTAAATAAATAAATTTTAAAAACTAAACCTCTAAATATTTTGAGTAGTCTTTTAAATAAAAATGAGTTTTGTTTTCTGTTTGGTTTGGTTTTAAATAAGAGATCTCTGATTGTGCTCCTCATGGCCACAATAATGATTTTTAGCAAGAATATAGTTAGTGCCATGTGCTACTTTATCACTTACATCTCTACCAATCTAATCTGCATAAGCAAATATAAAATCTCCAGGAATTGTAATATTTCCAAACCATACAGTCAAGAAAAACAAGTTTCCTCTTGAACACTTTTTTTTTTAACAGAGCCAATTACAATAGGAAGATATCTTTAGAATACTCTACTGAAATACAACTATATGCACAGCTGAACTCCAATTGGTCCCTTTATGCAGATAAAACTAAAATTTCTTTTTTGCTCTCTCTCCCCAAATTGTTATTGTATTTGTGCTCAAGGACTAATTGTGGGAAAACTGCATTCTCTACCATAAAAAAATAAAGAGAAAATATAATAAAACAGTAATTGGTCAATGACAATTGAAGCAACAACTTTACAGTCCCAGTCAGATGTGCAGCATGACTGATCTTTGTACTCTGTTCAGGGTACAGTGCTTTTCTTAAAACAAATGCTAAAGTATAAAGTTCTTATTTTATACCAGGTCTTTTTATCCTCAGGTATGCAATACTGTAAGTTATGTGGCTATTAAAGTTACTCTTGTTCTATCATACTGCCATCAATAAAAGGTCACTGATAGTAAAGGTGAAGGTAGATTATTTCAGAAACAGAAAAGTAGGTAATTATCCCGTGGTTTTCAATATAGAAAACTTTAAAGGCATGGATGTGATTAATAACTAGAACTGGATCCCAAAAGACAAAAGGCGGGACTGACTTGCTAGTAAATGCATCAACTTTGCCAATCAAGACAAGCTAATTTGAACCAGCATCCATAGATTTTGCTACTGAGCTCAGTTTTCTACTTACTCTTTTACAATCTTTTGAACATTAATTAGGAATTATTAGATATCATAACTCCAAGCTCTGAAGGAAAGAGAGTTTAAGTCACCACCATTGCAACTATTGGCTTATTTTACTGACAAGGCATCTCTAAAGTATTTAAATATTCCTCTGGTAATTTCTTTACTGCTTTTTCTGCTTGAAAAAGAAAAGTATACACTTCTGTTAAAAAATGGAATACATACAAATATTTGCTAATGGGTTTTGAGGAGCTGCTAGTCTTAAAAACTTCTCTTTTGGGTACTACCACCAACACTAAAATAGACATTGTGAGTACTGAGAAAACATATAACTAGTTTTATCAGTTTATCTTTGAGAAATAACTATGAGAGGAATATATCTTATGGTCAAATTTTAAAAATAAGTCCATTCAGGAAGAAAGGCACCACAATTCACTGATATACATGATAAGTACATACTAAATTCTTCTTTGATAAATATTACTAACTAGAAGCATTGTAATTTCATCACTTATTTTGTTTTATGTCCATTTTTAGAAAGCCATTTGTCTTCATTTTGATCCTTCACACATTTACTTAGCAAACATTTATGTATTGGTAAGAATTAAACTACAAATGCAGTGTTGAAAGAGGTAAATTCTGTAGTTGGACACCTGGGTCCAAATTCTAACTTTTCTGCTTTCTAGTTGTGAGTACTTGGGCAAGTTATTTAGCATCTCTGTGCTTCATTTTGTTAGTATGGGTACTTACTCCACAGCACTGGCATAAGGAATTAAATGAAATAATATGAAAGCACACAGCAAAATTCCCAGCAATAGTTAGCCTCAATAACAGTAGCATTTACCATCAAGATTCAGGCTGATAACAACTTTGGTGAGGGTGATTATCTGTTAGGCAATGTACCTGATTCATTGAGAATCATAAAGGAGAAATTACAGCCTTTAATTTCAAATACCTCAAAGATATGTAGTTCTGTTGTAGTCATGAATCAACTGATAAAACAGTTGACACATGCAGAGTACTTAAAGGAAGTATGTTGTTCAGAGCTTTGTGAGCATCATGTAGTCTAAGCAAAGGTGAACTGAAGGGAATTTAAAGCATACCTCCCATTTCTACTCTAGAATTACAACATAGGCAGCAGAGATAATGTATTGGAAGAGAAAGAAAAAGGAGGTTAGTAGAATATTGGAAACCTATTAGAGCTATGTTAAGACAGAGTGGGAACCTAGTAGACACAGAAGACAAGAAGGAAAAGGACAGAAAACATGCCAATTGAGTTTGAGGAATAATGTAAGATGATCTTTTGATTTCTACTGGTTATAAGATAATGCTCCACACTAAAATAGAAGCACAAGTAAGGGGAAAAATGTGATTTTATTTTGTATATAGGACAGATGTTCAGCAGGCAGTGAAAGAGACAGAAAGAACATAGAGATAGAGATGAATACAGAAAGAGAGTGAGAGACTCTAAATTGGAGACAGAAAGTCCTTTCCACATATTATCTCACTTAACAGCACCCTGATAATGTAAGGTTAGCATTAATTTCCTCATCCTTAGATGACAGCATTCAAGGTATCTATGATATGACTCCAAGCTGTGGTTTTCATTGTGATGCTATTACATTGTTCTGCAACCAATTTGCGAGGGTTGAAAAAATGAGTCTGAAGCTGAGGAAAAAATGTTAGATCTAGTAATTCCTAAGTAAATGTGTATTATTACCCAAGGAGTATGTGGTTAAAAGAGAAAAAGAGGAAGAAAAATGGTAGGGTAGGAGAAGAGCCAGAGAATAGTGTTTGGAAACTTAAAGGGGAAGAGGAAGGACAGACATTACCCATGGGAGCACATCAGATGAGGCCAAACAAACAGGCAAGTTTGGCAAATAACTCATAACAGGAAATTAAAATGGATTGAAGACTAGAAGAGCTTAAGGAAATGAGAGCTACAAACGTAGAATATTTTTGGTGAAGTTTGGCGGTGGGAAATGTGACAGTGGTTTAAGGGTGTCACTGCGTACAGCACAGAAAAAACAAAAACACCACCAACAACAATGAAAACAGTTGACCTTCTCTGTGCCAGGGGCTCTCCTATTGACTTAAGACTTTCTATCATTCTACTCCCTACAGCAACTTATAAAGTGAGCAGAGGCTCCTTGACGTGCAACAGGGTTACACCCTGATAAACCCTGTGCAAGCTGAAAATATCTTAAGTAACAAATGCATTTAATACACCCACCAAATATCCTGGCTGACAGCACATTGTAGAGAATAAGCTGTTTCCCCTCCTGACTGCAAGGCTGACTGGAAGCTGTGCACTGCTGCCGCTGTCCAGCATTATGAAGGAATATCATACGGTATATCCCTAGCCTGGGAAAAGATCAAAATTCAAAGTATATATGATTTCTACTGAAAGTATATTGTTTTTGTACTATCTTAAAGTTGAAAAACTGTACATCAAAAAATCTTTCAGGGACCATCTGTATTATAGCTCCATTTCACAAGTAAGTAAACTGAGACTCAGTGATAAAATCGAGTAATTTAGTTGAGAATAGCTAGAAAAATCTAGAACTGAGGGAATGAGAGCAGTCTTTCTGAAGGTGGTAACCACTGTGTTTCTCATAGTAGAAAAGATTTCCAGCAAGTGAAGCTGAGGAGAAGGAAGGGTGTTAGCAAAGTTAGAGGCCAGCAAAATGGTACTGCCCACTGAGAAGAGGAAAGGAAAGCACAGGATACAGAATCTGAAATGGCGGGCCTGGGGGAGCAAAAATTTGTGTTTATTTGTGTTCAGGGCCTTCACAGGTGGCTGGATGAGTAGAAGGATGAACTTTACTTCTTCCAGGTCTTGAACACCAACACTACTGCAGAGTTCTGAGGAGCAAATTCACATAACGTTATTTTACTGATAAAAAGACAGACTTTTGATCATGCTTAAATAGGAATTTTATTCTAGTGCACAGCTAAAATGAACCAGAAATTTTATTCTAGTCCAGAGTTAAAATGTCATGGAACAAATAAATTCTTTTAGTCAGAAAATTTAACCTTTAAACAATTTTAGATGCTTTTACTATTTTATTTTTTAGATATTTTACTTTAAAAAAAAAGTACATTAAGTTCTTAGGAGAAGGAATATGTACTTTCTAGAAGTGAATTAATAATGGGTGGAGTTCTATCACTTCTATTTAGTGTTTGCCTGAAAAAAATGTTAACATACATCATATAAGTTTTGTATTCTCACATGTCACAATTTCCAATGGAATGCTTAGGACCCCAAAATAGACACCTTACTCTTGACGTACCTATATTTTGAGATCAAACAAAGAACTATAAAAGGTTTCCATTGGAAAATACATTATTTTTAGGAGCTCCCTGACAGCATGTCCTTTGCATTAGCTGGTATTCCCCACCATGCCCTGCACATGCCCTGGCACACAGGAGGTGCCTGATAATGTACAGTGAGTTGAAGCACAGTAATTCAATGCATGAATCTTCAGAAGAAGCTGCCTTCCTTTTACCAATGTCTCTGCTTTCAGCCTTTAAACTCAAAACTTAAAGGGCAAAACATATAAATATATGCAAAGCTACTTGTGTTTTCATTTTACTAAAGGTATTTATATCATGAGGCATTTAGAGTCATCTGTAATGCTTTGTGAGACATTTAACTAGTACTGCCTTGATTTCTCACTAATTAAAAATCAAGTTATTAGAATATAAATCTACTGGCAGCATATTTTGGCAAGTACAACACAGACATGGTATAAAATACAGGGAGGGGTCAGTGTTAAGTTTTATGACTGACACACTGAAAATGACTTCCTCATTAAGAAAACATCTTGCCTTAAAGTGCAGTGACTAGACTAAGGGTTTGAGGATTCACAAAGTAATTATCCCCATGGCCATTTTTTTCCTGTATAAAAATATCTCCCTGTTTCTGAACATCCATGAAGCTAAGCTAGGGGCAACAAACAAATACAAAAGGTTTACTAATATAATAAACTATATGTTGTCATGGGTTGTATTTAAGAAACAGATGAATAATTAACAGAGATTTCCTGCACCCTATACCTCCAACTGATTTGAAGGAGGAAAAGTATCATGGTCACTAGGCTGAGATATAGGTTATCTTGGCCCACTCAGCAATCTATGATGTACTTTATCAGGTAGTATTACTTCATGACAACTCCTAAAGTCCCTTCTGCCCGGTCATGATGCTATACTAGATACTAACATAGATTCAGCTAAAATCCAGTTATACACGTAGATTGAGATTTTCTTTCTAATCTGAGTCTATGCCACTGAACTAAAAATAAATCAAACAAAAAAATCAGCTATAGAACAGTTACCAAAGGATTTATTACCTCCAAAGGTGACTTTGTAATGAGGTTTATCTCATTCTAGGTCCTGGGAATACTGAAGTAGGTGCAAACTGGGGGCTTCTAAATGCCCTCTGTTCATCTATAGGTCTATTTATATAGGTAGAATAATCACCTACTTTTAAAGCTTTTTTTTTAAAATAAGATAAGGTGCTAAATGTGTCTCAATAATTCACTTCCTTAAAAAAAAACAAGTTACTAAGCAACAACCTTTGTGACTCCTGGACCCTGGAGGTACAAAGTTAGATGAGACTCCATTGGTGATGACAAAGCTCATAGCCAAGCCATATATAACTACAGCAATGTGATCAGTCCATTCCCCAAGGCTGGCTAAGGAAGACTTTGAGAACACAGCGGGGCATGTAACTCACCTGGACTTAGTAGATAGGACACCAAAGAGGAGATCTACCCCAAAATATTAAAAGATGAGTAGGACATTGCAGCACAAAGGACAAGGGTCAACAACATTTTGGGCAGAAGAAATAGTGAGTGCTGAGGCATGAAGACATGAGAAAGTACAGCATGCAGAGGAAACTGAATAGCTCATTACAGATGCAGTTCCTGATGCCTTGTGCATGTGTGGGGTTGATAAGTGATGGGAAAGGATGCTGAATAGGAAGGATGAGTTCAGGCAATTCCATGCATAAAAATAAAACTTGGATCTTACACTGGAAAGGATAGGAAACAACTGAAATATATGAAGCACCAAATTTTAGAAGCATCACTCTATTTGTGGAGATTGAAAAAAAGCGTATTTCTTTTCTATTTTTGCCCATCTCACTAAATAGTAAAATTAGCCATCTAGATGTTCAGGTCCCCAACCTAGATGTCATCTTTTATTTCTATTTTTCTTGCTTCCAATATCTGAAATACATCCTAAATCTGTTGTTTTTTGGTGTTTTCTTTTCTTTTTTTTTTCATTTCAATTTCCATCATCCTAGAGCAAGTCAACATCTCTTGCCTGGATTGTTGCAATGATCTTCTAACTTACCGTTAGAGTTTGGATCTTTAATATCCCCCAAAGAGTTAATGTGTTAGGCAGTGCAGGACTGTTCAGAGCTAAAATTATTATATTATGAGAGTTATAACCTAATCCATGGAGTAATTCATTTGATGGATAAATAATCTGAATGAACTGCTAGGTGGTAACTGTAAGCACACAGAGTGTGCTAGAGGAAATAGGCCATTGGACATGTAGCCTGGACCAAATTTGTCCATGGCTTCTCCACCTTCTCCCCTGCCCTCCCCCCGCCCCCGCTCCCATCCCTCCCTCTCCCTCCCTCTCTTTGCTTCTCTGCCTTGTGATCAACCTTCTTTTGCCACACCCTTGCATGAGGATGTTCTGTCTCATCACAGGCCCAGAGCAATGAAGTCAGATGACCATGGAATGAAACTCTGAAACTCTGAGCCCCAAATAAACTTTTCTTCCTCTAAGTTGTTCTTGTCAGTGATTTTGGTCACAGAGAAAAATAACCTTCCTGATTCAGGTTTTGCTGGTGTGTAATCCAATCTCTTCTGAACAGCAAGAGTGAGCCTATCAAAAATTACTTGATGCCTTTTCATTGCTTTAAACTCTACAGTATCTTCCTATTATAAATAAAATATAGACTCTTTTCAATTGCCGACAAAGTCACACAACCTGCTACCAGGCGACCTATCCATCTCAGGGCATATGACATTTTCACCTTTTCTATACACCATCCATGTGTTTGCATTCTGCTCCAGCCTTGTGACCTTACTTATGTGTGGAAGACTCTTCCTAACTCTTCAGAGATGACTGGTTTCTTTTATCATTTCAGCTAAACATTACAAATTCAAAATGCCTCGCCTAAAATGTATCTTCCCTTTACTCTAATCACCAATATAACATCACTTTCCCCCACTTTATGGTACTTGAAACAACCTGAAATTATTTTTCCTTAATTATTATTATCTGTCTCTGAGTATTAGAATGGGAGCCTCATGAGAGCAAAGATCTGATCTATATCCTGAGTACCTAGGAAATGCCAGGTGCATGGTTGGTACTCTTTAAATGTGCACTGGCTTAATAAAAAAGTAGATGAAACAAAATCAATTTGGAGGATCCTAAAGCAAAAGATACGCTTTACAAGACATGAGGGTTTTAATCTGGACAGTAAAGCTAAAATTAGGAATAAGTGTATGAGAGAGAGATGGTAGATGGAATTGATAAAACTTGATAACCAGTTGGATGTGAAGTAAAAACTGAGAAGAGGGAGAGGAACCCATTTAGCATAAAAATGGACCATACATAAAGTGCTTTTGGGGTTCTACTACCTTAAAGGTTTGGAGCATTTCTTTTTCTAAATAAAAGCATAAACAGCATGTTCTGTTGAATGAATGAGAGAATCATGCTAACAAAAGAGTTACTGAATTATTCATGTTACCTAGGAGAACTTACAAAATAGGTCTTAAAATTACACTGAATACCAGCACTGTGTAGGATATTATAGGAGTTACAGCAGAGGTAAAAGGTGCTGCCTCTGCCCTTTCTAAACTTGGGACTACTGAATGAAGAATCATAAAATGGAGAATAATCCAAGATAACATGTTATAAATTTTGAAAATGTGTAATACACCAGGGCTTAAGGAATCAAAGATCAGGCACATCTTGATTCAACGGCATTCTAGGGTAGAAATTACCATTTTTATTTCAACTCAAATCCCTTCTTCTGGTCAAGACTGTTTCTGGCTTAAGCAGGTTATCTTTTGGGGCTTAAAAAAATGGCATTTCAAGAATCAATTAACATTCAAAAGGGGAGTAGCACAATTCATTCTTGAAGCAGTAAGTGGATTTAATATTTTTAGACAAGTGCCAGATTGTCACAGATTGCTCCAATCTTCTATGGGTAGTATGGGCTCAGTTCTAACAGTACAGGTCAAGAAAAGAAGAATGGACTAAAAGTGCTTCAGGATGCATTGCCTCTTAGGCTGTTTTGTTCTCCTCTGTGATATCTTCTTCTGTTTCTCCCTACCGGGCAGCAATCATTCCCAGGATAAGAATGGTACTGCCTTCATCTCTTAAAAGATGTTTCATGGCTCAACCAGGATTTGCTAATTGATAGATAAAAAAAATACAGGTCATCAACCCAAAGGAGAGTGTATGAAGAATTTTTGTTTATTTTCATGTTAAAATTAAAGTGCCTGGACACAGAATGAAATAGACAAAATTATTTCTGAAGATCCTTGTGAAGTTGATAAGTCAATGTAAAACAATATCTGCATCATCGTGTAACCTGTATCAGTGCAGCTGGTTTGCTTGAAAAACCACTGTATTCTTTAACAGTAATTCAGTAGACCTGAATGAATGTCCTTGCAATTGTACAGTCATGCTTTAGAACATTAATATTATTTTCATGTTACCTCAATTTTTCCCCCTAACCCTGTAAGGTGGCTTTCTACCAGCAAATGGTCTCATTTCATATATAAGATTGATACAAGTTTATTTTGTTCATAAAGAATAATCATGAATCTTGGATTAGATTCTGTCCTCTTGGTTCCTCACATTTTCCATGGTAGGAATTGTGGGCATTGTTTTATATATATAATAGTGATTTGTGGGCTGCAACAGCTTAGATTTAAAGGATCTATAGCCACTCCCAACACTTACTACTTTTCTAATACTTGGAAACATAAAAGTATTCCATAGCTTTCTACTGACAGTCAGTATTATGAACACTTACTATACTGATAAAAATTTATATTTACTCTGTGCACTTGGCAGTCCCAGCCGTGAACACTTCTGTTTCAGAGCAGTGCCAAAACACATAAAGTTTAAGGCTTGACCAAGCACTAAAGCAGAAGCTTTCACTCTTGAGACTACTACAAGAGAGAATTAAGTAAACACTCTCATGCTGTATCAAAAGCATCTCTCAACCCTGATAATTAAAATCAAATGGAAATAATAGACAATTGCATTAATGTTATCACCAATAATTGGTAGTTACATTTTTTTTTTTACCAGAATTTGTGTCAGTTTATCAGGTCTTGACTACAAAATCCTGCAAGGAATGGATATCATTTAAAACCTAATATATAATTGATATTCTAAATAATAACATAAGTAATTCAAAAGCAGAGAACAAAGAGTTGGACATGTTTATGGTTTACACCATGCTGAATCCTTTATTAGTGATATCTAGTTTAATTCTTAAAACAGTTCAGTGAGGTTGCTATTACCATCTAGGTTTTATGAATGAAAAACTAAAGTTTAAGGATGCTTTAGAGTGTTGAATCAATATTTCCCCAACTCTGATTTTGTACACTTTACATAAATGAGAAAATCCATACAGCCAGAGTTTGCTATAGGGTACCAAAAAGTACTACCAGCAGTCATACTGAATGGCTTTGATTTTCAAGACAGACAAGATACTAGAGCCTCTAAACTAATAAGAAATCTAGCAACAGTAGCAAAAGCAAGCAACCAAAGCCTATAAAGTCTGTATTTAACAGAAACAAGAATTAGTGAGCAACCAATGAGTTTGAAAAAATCAAAAGATATAGGGCAAGAAACCTAAATTCTCAGTTGGGAAATTTCACTCAAGTACATGTGAATGTTGAAAGCCATGCTCTCTGTGATTATCAAACTCTGATCTAATGTTTCTCTTTTACAAGAAAAAATTGTAAATTCATAAATAATATAGCAGAACTTTTTAAAATTCACTATAATGTTCTAGCTGTAATATAAGGAAGAAAAATAGTATAAAACTAAACAATGTAGTTTAGTATGTAAATATTTGGAATGCCTCCTCTGTACTTTCACAATGTCCCTAGGACAGAGTTAGATGTTTTTCTAGGCACATGGACTTTCTCCACTGATCTTGCACTGAACTAAATGAGAAGGAACAGGATTAAGGGCTGTCTGCCCTACCCCTTTATTTCCAAGGAAGTTACCAGAATAGAAGTAGAGCTGAGAATCAGTGGGGTGTCTCCAACACCAAAAAGACATCTGGTTGAGAAATTAGTGGGACAAGGCTTATAGATCCCAAGATACCACACAACTAATCTTCAGAGAAACCTGGGAGGCTTTTTCAGGCAGTAGGAAGGAATTTCCATGGGGTCTTCTGGCCCTTTTTAAGATTCCTTCCCTGACAGAAAGAATCAAAGGGTTTAGATGCAGGGGGAAATTCAACACTCATAGGGTACAGAAGATCACTCTCCTCTGAGCTGACACACATCATATGTCCCTTTACTATAAGAGGCAGCTGTGATTAATACATCTTAGGCTGTGAAGAGTAAAGAGGGTGAAGGACCTCCCTGACTCCAGTACAGGCTTTCATTAATACCTAAAGCACAGGATTTTGTAACTCTTAAATCACCTCCACTTGACTGGCTAGATATATATCTAATTGAGGCCTGTCAAATTTCTTCTCAAAGCTGGCACTGTGTCAATGACCTCTTGACAATGGTCTCAGTGGGGTGAAGTGCACAATGGAAGGAAGTATTTCCTTTTATTGGTTCTAAATTTACTAGCCTTTAGCTTCATTGAATTAAATTATGGCACAGAGTGAACATTATAGTTATAACTGACATTTATAAACTGCATTCCATCTATTAATCCTGAAATGCTATGCAAACTGAGTTAACAAAATTAAATATACAGATATGTGCTCCTTTGGGCTTTCTGATGGCTCTCCAGATACTTGTATGTCTTCTACAGTTTGAATGACACAGAAGTTGCCTCTGTTGCTTCACTTTCTAATCCCCACCCTCAGACCAGAACAGTTCTTGTTTGCAGCTGGCACAGTATCTTAAAAGCTTCTGATTCTTTCCCTACTTGGGCAGAGGGAAGTATCTACCACTGAATGATGTGTCTGGCAAGTGATCCTGTGGGTTCCAACAATACTCTTTCACACCTGAAAATGCTTTTTTCCTTCCTTTTGCCCTTCTTTCTTTGCCTCTTCACTACTTCTCTCTTCCACTTCCCTTTGAGTGACTTTTCTTTTTCTAATTCCCTATTCTTTACTCATCTCTTGATTCATTAGGAATTAATCTAGTGTTAAAGTTTCCAATTCTCTTTTCCTTACTTCTAAGGGATGAGTAAAAGAGTCAACTATGGGTATACGTGAATATGTCTTTATTCTAATCATCCGTGGCAAGAAAAGCAAATTTTTGAAGTGAAGAATGAAACTTGATCCCTGAGTGACTTTTCCAATTCATCCAACCTTAGGATGAATCTGAGGCAGTATAGAGGAAGGGTCAAAGAGGCTAGTAATGGAAGGGTCAAGCTTCTGATACCTACTGCCTATGTGGTTTTGGGTGCTTCACTTTACTACTCCAGTCTGTAGTTCTATTAGTTACAAAATTCAAGACTTGGGAAATGTGGCTTCTAAAGTTGCTTCAGTGTATTGTCAAAGTTTTATGATACTTCACTTCTAATATTGGGTGGCTTTTATGAAGTATGCCTCTCCCAAATCAATCATGGTTTGGACTGTCTCTCAATAAAATCCTAAACCTAACAATATGCACCTCCTAGAACCAAGAAAGAGTGGAAAGACAATCACCATTTATGCATAGATACGTGCATAAGTGACAAACTACCAAGTTCTACTTAGGTTGTACAGCAGGTGAGTCTATGGATCAGGTTATTGTCTAGATGATGCTAGACAATCATAAGGTAGCAAGCAATCTCATAACTGTCCTGGCAGAGGACTGAGAGTATACCTTTGGATATTTAAGAGATACACATAAGGTACCAAGTGCTTTGTTTATAAACCAAAGAACACCACTGGGCCCTGACACAGACAAGTTTGACTAAATGATGATCTACACGATCACTCCAGGTACAAATGACAAAAGGCAAACACTACTAGGAGAAAATGTCATTGCATTATCAACCAGTAGACACACAGGATATCATTACTGAAATACCTATTCTCATCTCTGTTATCATGAGGTCACATAGCCACATCTAGTCTCACACTTGTGAAGAAAAAAGAGGCTATTTGAAAGACTGTACATGTTTATATGAGAAATAATCCCTAAGTGGACTATTTAAATAATTGGATCTGACAAGACTTTAGGTCATAATTGAGGTTTTCATTTCCTTTTACTTTCTGCTTTGGAATGGGGGTGCTGTCGACTGATCAATTAGAGAATACTCTCATTCTTCAAATCCAAATCGAAGAGCAAGTTTAATTTTGTGACATTAAAAATAAATAGGAAAAGTAAAGATAATACTAGTACACTGATCTCATGAAACATTTTCAGATGTCAGAAAAAAAAAAGAATGAAGACAGAACTTTGGTGGGTGGAAATGTGCAAATACACCATTAATTTTAGTGTAGGCTAAGTCCTAAAATCAAGAATAACAGCAATTATTATTCAAATTAATTCATTCATTTAGTTAATATAGTTTTTAATGGCTACAATGTGCCAGGCACTATGTTAGACCCTGGGGATGCAATAATGAGCAAAAGGCATGGTCTCTGCCTTTGTGGAAATGAGTTTTGTGGGAGAGAGAGACAGTAATAAACAGTCATATAAAGGAATGCAAAATTGCAACAGTGATAAAGTGTCTCAAAGAAATTGGGCCATGACAATGCATAATGCAGACACTGACTATGGAAAGGGTAGACTCTGAAGAGAGAATAGTAAGACTAAAATCCAAAGGGCTAAAATCTGAAGGAAATGCTGATGAATATGGAATCAAGAGTGAATTCAGGACAGAATGAGAAGGGTGCACATGGTTTCTACAGCTGGAGATCAGCCATGTAATGGAAGGCAGACCAAGCCAGGTGGGCCCTAAGAAAGGAACTGGTCCTTATCTGCTGCCTCTCCCTGCGTCTCTTGTCCCTTCATTCCTTCTCTCTTAGGTTTGCCGTTCCGCGTTGATGTCCCGCGGGTCGGGACAGTTGGCGCCCAACGTGGGGCTCGAGCCTTTGTTTGAGAAGCGAACGCTGCCCTCTGGGGAAGACTTGGCCAAGTGGGATTCGGGATCGCCTCGGTGGACGCGACCGGGAGTCAGATCCAGGAGGAAATTGAGGCCAGCGCAAGGTGAGTGACGCACCATGGGACAAGCAGTTTCGTCACATGATTTGTTTCTGACGGGTCTCGAGGAGGCCCTCAAGACTCGGGGAGCACGTGTTAAGAAAAAGGATTTAAGATCATTCTTTTCATACATAGAGGATTTGTGTCCTTGGGGTCAATTGATGGTAAAAGGTGGCTCAGAGTAGGAGACTGCCTCAAAGATTATTATGAGACTTTTGGTCCTCAAAAGGTGCCTGTCACTGCCTTTTCTTATTGGAATTTAATTAATGAGATTCTTAAAAGCTCACCCTTTGACAGTGGTACTTTAAAACTTGTAAAGATTGGGGAGCAGGCAATGCAATCCACCTCTCGCCCCCCATCGGCATGCCCTTCGGTTAGTATTCAAATGCCCCCTACTCAGCCTTCTCAGGACCCTGGGACCCTCCCAGACCCCGGGAACCTCCCAGACCCCACCTTACCAAAAAAGTCCCCTAAAAGTCCCCCTAAGATTTATCCGGTTTTAAATCCCTATGATGACGTGACCCCAGAGGAGGAGGCTACCCTGGAGGAGGCAGCGGCTCAATACCATTCTCCAGACCTGCCACCTCTTAAAAATCCACTTCCCACTTATACACCCCCTGCCTTTCGTGCTCCGGCCCCTCAGGGACCTACTGCCCCCCCAGACATTTTTTCTCCACTTCGCCAGTAATCAACCCAGTCTGCCGAGGGCGCATCACCGGCCTCCTCGACCTCCTCCCGGCTTCCTACTACTTCCGTTTCCAAAGGGAGATCTCCGTGGCCCTCTGCTGTGCCCTCTGCTTTGTCATCGACCTCTCCATGGTGACCGATGGCGGGATGTACGTCTTCCAGCTGTTTGACTACTACTCAGCCAGTGGCACCACCCTGCTCTGGCAGGCCTTCTGGGAGTGTGTGGTGGTAGCCTGGGTGTATGGAGCCGATCGCTTCATGGACGACATTGCCTGTATGATCGGGTACCGACCCTGCCCCTGGATGAAATGGTGCTGGTCCTTCTTCACCCCGCTGGTCTGCATGGGCATCTTCATCTTCAACATTGTGTACTATGAGCCGCTGGTCTACAACAATACCTATGTGTACCCGTGGTGGGGCGAGGCCATGGGCTGGGCCTTTGCGCTCTCCTCCATGCTGTGTGTGCCCCTCCACCTGCTGGGCTGCCTCCTCAGGGCCAAGGGAACCATGGCAGAGCGCTGGCAGCACCTGACCCAACCTATCTGGGGCCTTCACCATTTGGAGTAGAGAGCTCAGGATGCGGACGTCAGGGGCCTGACCACCCTGACCCCAGTGTCCGAGAGCAACAAGGTTGTCGTGGTGGAGAGTGTCATGTGACAGGCAACCCCAGCTCACATCACCAGCTCATCCTCTGGTAGCCATAGCAGCCCCTGCTTTAGCCCCCACCCCACCCCTAGAGGGGGCTTGCCTTTCCCTTACAAGTTTTGGGGTCTGCCTGGGGGGAGGGGAGGAAGCACCTTGAGTGCTAACTAAAATAACTTTTTCCATACCTTCCCGCCGGCGGGAAGGTGAAGTCCCGGAAGAGAAGCAGGGACGGCACCATAGGCGCCATACTGTCAGAATTATCAGCCAGGAGGGGGGGGGGGGCGCTGCTGCTTATTGTAAAGGTCAGAATGTTCTCAGAATGAGAACTTCTTGGTCCCTGACACTTATCCTAAGAGGAATGCAAAGCCACTGAAATAGTTTAGATGTGTGTGTGCATGCACACAAGTGTATCTTAAAAAGATAAAGAATTTCTACCATAACAGAATATTCCTATCCAGAAACATTTTGCTTTTCAGTGGTGGTTAGGCAAAATTTTGCTGATAAATTATGTGAAGTAGGAGATTGTGATTATTCCTATTACTCAGTATCATCTAGCATCCCAAAGAAAGTAAAAGATCTGTAGATCTTTATCGAATGGTCTACACCTCATACCATATACATCACACTGTACTTCTCTTACAATTATAATGGTCATACTCATCTTCTTTCAACTGACAGATTTGTCTGTTTAGTAATGGGCTTATGCAACTGGATACCAAGTCTAGAGGATTCTGTTGGGTTTCTGAATATGTTATTCTCACTTAACTGGGTATGTATTAAATACAACTCTCTATGTCTGTCTCTGTGTTTTGGGGGTTTTAGATTAAGGAGACAAGGATCATTGAATGGTGACAGAATCTCTTATCCCTAAATCTCAACATCATAGATCATAGATGTATTTCTGAGTTCCACTGGCACTAAGTAATATGCATATATTATATTATCAAACATAATATTACTTTTAATTTGATAATTTTGCAAACAAGCAACTGATCCTTAAAGGCAATTATACTTCTACTATTTTATATCTGTGTATGTGATTACTGCTTTACCTAATTATAAAAGGAATGTATATATATGTATGCACACATCACATAAATAAACAAGCAGAACAAAACCAAAACAAGCACTGGGAGGGAGGCAGAGATAGCACAGGCCATAGACGCTGGCTCTTTATAGCAAATGATAATAAACAAGGATGCCTTTACATTTTTAATTCACTTTTTAAAATCAACACAGATGCATTAAAATGGTCACATCAAAACAGCCAAATTTTAAGTTTGTCAAAAAGTCTTCTTTGAGATAATATAACAAATAAATCCAATAGTAAATGATTTTCAACTTTTTAAAAAATGTTTTTCCCTTTTCATTAGGTTTTATTTTTATTTTGATGTTTGTTGTTTATTTTATACGGTTCTTTTTCAAAACAGGAAACTCATATGTCTAAAGCAATTCTACTTCTGATCTAATAATCTAAGTGCTGATCACTGTATTCTAGGAGATGAAGTTTGCTAACTTTTCTAGTACCTATCTCAAGGACTTGGAAGGTTTGCTATCCTGAAGATGGTTTTAGGAGTACAAGCTCTACTTATGGTAACAGAGTAGACTCAATTCTCTGTGATATATGTGAACCATCTCTCTACCACCTATTTTATGTGGGCACCATAACCACCATATGCACATACACACACTGCTAATTTTTCCTAACCACAGAAAAAAATTATAAACCTTTATATATAGTAAACCAACTTGAATTGATGGTGATGCCTGTGTCCACATTAACCGGGCAATTCATGTGTCTTGCTTTGAAAAGGAAATAAATCCAAACAATTTCAATAAATAAGAAGCCAGGAAGCAAAAAAAAATATGTTTATTTACTCTTTTTTTTAATTTAAAGTCTAGAAGTCTACATATGTGAGTAAATTATGATTAATAATAATTCCTTTAAAGTTACTTAATAGTACCAAAACAAATATGAAATCTTTTAAGATTTTGGTAAAACAAAAAAGAAAGAGAACAGAGGAAATGGTGATGGTAGTAAAGGTTTTTTTTTTAATTGTTAAGACTGGGTTAGTATTCAAGGAAGGCAGTAATTTTGAACTCCTTTTAAAAAATGCAATTCTTAATAATTAGAAGTATTTTGAAAGAAAGAAAAGAGGCTTTAAAAAAATTTTAAATCCTCATTTGTGTTATGAAGGATTTCTTTAAAAGTTCCATGTTCTTCCTCTCCAGTGTATGCCTTCCAGGTAGCAGTTCCCTAACATAACATAATTATATCCAGGACTCATCCTAGACAAAATGGTCATATCATTTCATTTTCTTTTCAAGTCCCTAACATACTCAGATGCTGACCATATCTTTTCTACCATTTACTCTTCTGCTGTCAACAATAAGGCTCCCTGTTCCTACATAACCTAGGCTGGACATGATACCTATTTCAGTTATCTATTCCTATGTAACAAACAACTCCATAACTTAGTGACTTAACTGTCATTGCTGCAATTTGGTCCTGGGACAGTTTGTCTCTGCTCCAGGTTGTGAAGTCCAAAGATAATATGAAGATTGGTGAAAACACACCAGGATGTTATGAAGGACCCCAGATCGTCTTGTATATGTCATATTCACTGTCATCTTTGCAAGATGCTTTCTCCTCTTTTCTGTATTCCATTCAAGAAGAAGATGAGTGAAGGGAGAGGTCTAAGACCATTATAATTATGGTTCTAAGAAGTCACTTTTTCCCAGGCTCTTTTGAGTGTGATACTGTCATTCTTTCCTTCAAGAGGTTGGAGTCTAATCTGGCCTTGTGAATTTATTTTATTTTTTATTTTTGCCAAGACAAGGTGGCCAAAGTAACATTAAATGAGTTCCAGAACGTAGGCCTAAAGATATCCTTCAGTCTCTGCTCTAATCCTCTTGAGACCTTTAAAAATCATGCTGTACAAAAATCAAGTAAGCCTACTGAGAAAGGTAAGAGGCTCCATGAAAAGATCTGAAGTGCCTCAGCCAGTAGCCAGCACCAATTTTCAGGTATTTTTGAGAGCAGCTCAGACCATTCAGCCCTTCTGGGACCATGCTCCCAGAGGTTTCCAACTATGTGATAAACACAAGAACTTCCCACAGTTGCCCACAGACAGAACTGTGCAAAATAAAAAAAATTACTTGTTATGAAGCAAGATAATTGATAATTGATACTGCTATTGGATCACGGAGCCATTTCTAGGTCACAAAACTGACTTTAGTCAAAGAATATTCCATGCACCTAGAGTAAGCATAGCTAAAAATGTGCTTGGCTGGATTTCAGAAATGCTATAGGACACTGATTGAATAAGACACTGAATATCTGAGAAGATGAGTGTATACAGAAAGAATATGAATCATTGAAGTCGGAAGGGAACTATGGTAGATAGTTATAAATGGCTACCTGTTAGTCAAATCTCCTTGAACTTGTGACCTTGTATACTCCTTCTCCCACCCTCTCACTGGGCTCTCTGGTTCCAAAGAATGTTGTAGAAGCAATACTGTGTTACTTTTAAACTCAGACCTTAGGCAATCTACAGGTTCTCCTTTTGTTCTTTTTCTCTAAAACACCAAGTAAGGAAATTCAGACTAGAGAATGAAGGGAATGAGGGGAAGGAGGGAGGGAGGGAAGGAGGGAGTGGGAGGGAGAGGGGAACAGAGAGGGAGAGGGAAAGGGGAACGGAGATGGGGAAAGAGGGAGAGAAGGAGAGAGAAACCAACTGAATGACCTACAGAATAAAAGAACACACACAGAGAAACTGTCAGGATCTCATTCCAGTTATACCAGCTCAGACACAAAAAATAGGAATAAAATTTCTAAATCCTCTAAAGTTAAACCACAAGCTGAGTGCAAACACACAAGTGAGCATAGCCAATGCCTCATAAACCAGAAACTGCTTAACAGAGTCCATCCCAGGTAGCAAAATGGAGATGTTTTTTAGACACCAAAAGCTAAGTGGATCAAAATGGAAAGAGTCCAGCCATATCTACCTTTTAACAGGCTTTCCATGAAATCTAGGGACCCTGTGAGTCACTTCTAGTCTGGTACTAAGTTGTACAGGTACTTATGATTGCCATCCTGTCAATAAGCAGAATTTTATTTATTTATTTATTTATTTTTATTTTATTGTAAACAAATGGGATACATGTTGTTTCTCTGCCTGTACATGGCGCAAAGGCATACCATTTGTGTAATCATAAATTTACATAGGGTAATGCTGTTTGATTCATTCTGTTATTTTTTCCCTTCCCCCCAACCCCTCCCACCCCTCTTCCCCTCTATACAGTCCTTCCTTCCTCCATTCTTGCCCCCCTCCCTAACCCTAACTCTAACCCTAACACTAGCCCCTCCCACCCCCCATTATGTGTCATCATCCACTTATTAGCGATATCATTTGTCCTTTGTTTTTTTGAGATTGGCTTATCTCACTTAGCATGATATTCTCCAATTTCATCCATTTGCCTGTAAATGCCATAATTTTATCATTCTTTATGGCTGAGTAATATTCCATTGTATATATATACCACATTTTCTTTATCCATTCATCAATTGAAGGACATCTAGGTTGGTTCCACAATCTGGCTATTGTGAACTGAGCAGCTATGAACATTGATGTGGCTGTATCTCTGTAATATGCTGATTTTAAGTCCTTTGGGTATAGGCCAAGGAAGGGGATAGCTGGGTCAAATGGTGGTTCCATTCCAAGTTTTCTAAGGAGTCTCCACACTGCTTTCCAGAGTGGCTGCACTAATTTGCAGCCCCACCAGCAATGTATGAGTGTACCTTTCTCCCCACATCCTCGCCAACACCTGTTGTTGCTTGTATTCTTGATAATCGCCATTCTAATTGGGGTGAAATGGAATCTTAGGGTGGTTTTGATTTGCATTTCTCTTATTACTAGAGATGTTGAACATTTTTCCATATGTTTGTTGATTGCTTGTACATCTTCTTCTGTGAAGTGTCTATTCATTTCCTTAGCCCATTTGTCGATTGGATTATTTGCATTCTTGGTGTAGAGTTTTTTGAGTTCTTTATAGATTCTGGTGATTAGTGCTCTATCTGAAGTATGATTGGCAAAGATTTTCTCCCACTCTGTAGGCTCTTTCTTCGCATTGCTGATAGTTTCCTTTGCTGAGAGAAAGCTTTTTAGTTTGAATCTATCCCAGTTATTGATTTTTGCTTTGATTTCTTGTGCTATGGGAGTCCTGTTGAGGAAGTCTGGTCCTAAGCCGACATGTTGAAGCTCTGGACCTAGTTTTTCTTCTATAAGATGCAGGGTCTCTGGTCTGATTCCAAGATCCTTAATCCATTTTGAGTTTAGTTTCATGCATGCTGAGAGATATGGGTTTAGTTTCATTGTGTTGCATGTGGATTTCCAATTCTCCCAGCACCATTTGTTGAAGAGGCTATCTTTTCTCCATTGCATATTTTTGGCACCTTTGTCTAGTATGAGAAAATTGTATTTATTTGGGTTTGTGTTCGTGTCCTCTATTCTGTACCATTGATCCACCTTTCTATTTTGGTACCAATACCATGCCGTTTTTGTTACTATTGCTTTGTAGTAGAGTTGAAGATCTGGTATTGCAATACCCCCTGCTTTGCTCTTTCTGCCAAGGATTGCTTTAGCTATTCTGGGTTTTTTATTCTTCCAGATGAAGTTCATAATTTCTTGCTCTATTTCTGTAAGGTCCATCATTGGGATTTTAATTGGAATTGCATTGAATCTGTATAGCACTTTTGGTAGTATGGCCATTTTGACAATATTAATTCTTCCTATCCAAGAACATGGGAGATCTTTCCATCTTCTGAGGTTTTCTTTAATTTTTTTCTTTAGTGTTCTGTAGTTCTCACTATAGAGGTCTTTCACCTCTTTTGTGAGATTGATTCCCAAGTATTTTATTTTTTTCGATGCTATTGTGAATGGGGTAGTTTTCCTAATTTCTCTTTCTGAAGATTCATCACTTATGTATAAAAATGACTTAGATTTATGTGCATTGATCTTATATCCCACTACTTTACTGAATTCACTTATGAGATCTAAAAGTTTTCTGGTGGAATTTCCTAGTTCCTCTAAGTATATAATCATATCATCAGCAAACAGGGGTAGTTTGAGTTCTTCTTTTCCTATTCGTATCCCTTTAATTTCTTTGTTCTGTCTAAAGAGGAGGAACTGTGTGGCGAGTTGTTTGGACTCTGAATAAGCAGAATTTTATAGAAGAAAACAAGGAATAGGTATATGAGGATTGTTTTCTTGGTAATCAGCTCAAAATATTGGCCACACTACTACATTATGTGTAAACAGGAAAGGTGTATAACAGGTACTCACCAAATACTAGCAGAATTGTTTAAGGAGCTATCGGCAGAGCTTGCTCTATAGGAATTTCTCAGAAGTACCTGGTCAGAGCGCTAACTCTACATCACCACCCATTTCTACTCCATGGGAGACGGAAGACTTGGGCTTATGGAGCATATACTCACCATATGGAAGTTACTGTAATACTTTTCCATGGGAAGGAGTGAGGCCTGTTTCTCCTACTCAAAACTAAGTATAGGAGATTACTATTTAAGATCTTCAAGAAGAACCTGTTACCTTATTCTTGGCTAAATACTTTGCATTTCAGACCTTCCAGGACCACTTAAAAGCAAAATGTGGTGAGAGTAGGAGAGACCTATGATCATTGCTCCCCTAACACAGGAAGATAAAAGGAGTATCGGACATGCATTCCTTGCCTCTAAATATAATATATTGAAAACATGAGGTTTAGCAAGGCCAACAGACCAGGAGATGAGTGCCACTGAAATGATAATTTATACTCAGTTTTCAAGAAACAGCATCATGCTGTGCTATAAAGAACTAAATAGAAGCAGAGGAGCAGTCACAAGGTAAGGGAGAAGAGGGAATTATGGGCAAGATCTTTTATGATGGTTTCTGTGTGGAGTAACAGATAAGGCAGGCAATCAGGTATAGAACTGGCTACTATGAATAATTTCAGTTTACTGTGATGCACAGGGAAGTCCCTACTTGTCTGGCACTTAGCCCTGTGCTCAGCACATTAAGGCAGATGTGCTCAGAGTATGGGAGTCTCACGAAGTAGAATACTGGGAGCATGAACTCTGGATAGATCAGTTTATATTTAGAGTGTGCCTCTAGGAAGAGGGGTTTGTGGCATGTCTTAGGGGAGGTGTGGTGGGGTGGGAGGAAGGGGGATGAGGAAAGCAGGAAGATAAAGCAAGGTAATCCAGGCATCTTACTGGGTTGTTCAGCATAAGACATGCACAACATATATATGTAGGGCATATACTAAAGAACCAAGTTTACAGAATCCAAAAATATGGACAATACATCTTAAAGACTGGAGGCATGCACCCTGGCTTAGAGACTTCTGAAGGTAAGAAGCCCACGGGAATTGTAATTCAGCCCATGCCTATAATCCCAGCAGCTCAGGAGACTAAGGCAGGAGGATCACAAGTTCAAAGCCATCCCCAGCAATTTATTGAGGGCTTAAGCAACTTGTGAGATCCTGCCTCAAAATTAAAAATAAACATGGTTGGGGATGTAGCTCAGTGGTCAAGCACCCCTGGGTTCAATCCCTAGTACTAAAAGAGAGAGAGAGAAACTAAAAATGTAGAGCACTTCAAAGAAGACGGACCAATCCTTCTCTGTCTCAGTTTTCAGCAATTCTCAGGGTACTAAGGAGCTCAAGGTTCTAGAGACTTGACAGGAAGCAATATACATGAACCAAAAGGCCAAGGAGCATCAGACAGAAACCCATCTCCATACCTACAAACAGCCAAACATTTAAGCAGAATCATCTTTCTCCCCAATGGAGAAGAGAAAAAGACATTCCAGAAGTTACTGGGTTCTAGATGTTGAAAACTTTGGAAATGAAAAGTAGGAGAGAGAAATCAATATATAAAATATGTAAAGGCATATTGTTCCATGCCTGAACTTTGAAACAAAGATAAGATTAAGAGATGGAAGTTTTAAAATCACGAGGAATGAATCTTTTATGCTTATGTTTGTGTTATTCTAAAATACCAAAATGTATGTCATTCTATAACCAAGTGACTTTAAAGTTATGAATGTGATCATGATAGTAAAGGAACTATCACAGTTTAGGGCAAGATAATTAAAGAAAAAGAAATAAAATTGTTTCATGCTTATAGACCAGTAAGTTAAGACACAATAAATGAGTTAGATACATACTACCTTGGCTTAGTCTTTATAGCAATGTGATGAAGCAAGTATTATTATATCTATTCGACAGATGAGGAAAAGCGGACTCAGATAGGTAAACCACATACATTATTTGAAGTAGCAAAGCTGAAATGTGAATTAATTTGTCAGATGCTAAGTATAGGAATCCTTAAGTTCTAAACTACACTTGTAACTTTTCAGTCTTGCCAGTTGATTCTGTTACTAATACTGTATTTTAATTTATTTGTCCTCTTTTCCCTAATGATTTCATTTTATTTTCTATATAATTATACAAATACTCAAGAGATGATCTCATTTTTCTTATATGGCAGTTGAAAGGGCAGGGATGATTTTAAGCCAGTTGGTCACAGCACATCTTTAATGTGAATTATTATCACTTGATAATTTCAACCAATCTTCCTAACAAATAGGGAACAGATTTTTCAGTACCAACTTTGTTGATAAGATGTAAGCAAGGAGCCAAAAAGGCAGGGTCCTAATCTCACTTTTGCCCCAGTTCATGCAGTCTGGGGCAATTTCCTTAAACACTTTTGGTTTCAGTTCTCTATGTTTAAACCAGATTGACTAATTATTCCTATTGTTCCTTTCAGTTTTAACTTTGTAAAATTGATGTGTCAAGTTCTAATCTTTCTACACAAGTATGAACTGATTTTTTCCCTAAATTGCACACTTCTTTTCCACATTAAAAACTGTCTTGAAAGAAGGGAAGGGAAGGGATCAGATCACCTAGTCCCTGACTCCTACTTGAACAATTTGGGAAATGAAAAACCTGATGCTGAGAGGATAAGTGATTTTAAAATTACATTTAGACATTTTTAATACTTCTCATATAGATTAAAATTATATTTAGATTTTTTAAAAATACTTCTCATATTGAGTTAGAGCTTGGCTTTTTAAATGCTTTTCCTTGTATCCTGCCATCAACCAGGCTGAATGTGAAAGCAGCACAGTATCAGGTATAAAGTGTGTAAACTGCTAAAATTTAATTTTGTTCAAAGAGCATTTCATTGAAATGATTAAATCACTTTTCTAAAAAAAATGACAGGATGCATCATCTGTCGTGGAAGGAAGTGTGTTTTGGTTACCACTTCAGAACTTCTGTTAAGATTGTCCAAGGCATGTGTTATGAGAGGAAGAAGCACTTCCTAGGTCACTGAGCATTTGCTGCTGAACATATGCTATCTCACAATGGCATACATCCACAGCTTTTTATTACATAGTGATCTGAATATTTTATGGATATTCTGAATGGTAAGATAATTGATGATAGAACACTGGAGAAAAAAGCCGATAGCTTTTTTTTTTTTTTTTTTTTTGGTAGCATTAATCAGATTGTCAATTAAATGCCTGTCATGTGGTAACGGAAAAATATTTATTGCTAAAGCAGACATCAAGACAGACCTTCAACCAAAAGTGTGGTACATGTGACAAGGCACAGAGATATGCACCTCTTGGGATGATGGATTGCTCTTTTCTGTTAGCTGAAAGGACTATAGGGTTGAATAAAGCAACTAAGACTGGGGTTGCTTATCTTATTTAAAGTTTATTGGTAAGACACAGCAAAGTATTTGCATCTGCTTTATAGATATTGTAAGACTAATTTGCTAACTAAAATATTAACTGCCTCAAATCATTTTGGGGATGAGGCAGGGTATAAAAATTTTAAAGCCTTTAAATATTTATGTGCAACTTACTGAGGGGAAACATGCACTAATCCAATAAAAACTGGTTTTAAGATGCTTCTCATCTACCCATATTATCTATTTTATTTGCTGGAAATTGGCTAATTCCCTTGCTGCATGTTCCCACGGCACTCTACCCAACCTTTTGTAAGTTTCTCAGCTTTCTTGTCATTTTTACATTTTGTACATCCTCTTCAATAGGTTAAAAACTTCATGGAAGCAACAATCATGTCTTACTCGTGTCTGCAATTTCCAATGTCAAATACTGAGCTTGACAGAGTATGTGTTCATTAATTTGAGGATTGATAGTAGCCTAAAAGGGAGTGTTCAAAGATGTAAGGAGTTGAATGAAAAAGCAGGTAAGTTGATATTTACCATTCATTTGGGTAAAAGCCTTCTCCAAAGTCTTTTAACAGTACAAAGTACCTATATCATTTCTAGTACAGTAATTTATAATACTAAATCAAAGGCCTATTCAGTGCATGAAAAAGTTGTCTTGTCTTCAGAACATAACTCTAAATTGTTTCGTAATGACAAGACTAGCTGGTGTTAAAAATAATGATGAGGGAATCTGGGCATGGTAGTGGGCACACCACCCCTAATCTCAGTGACTCAGGAGGCTAAGGCAGCAGGATCACAACTTCAGAGCCATCCACAGCAACTTAGCAAGTCCCTAAAAATTAGTAAGACCTTGTCTCAAAAAAAATAAAAAAAGGAGCTGGGGATGTGTCTCAGTACATAAGTGCCCCTGGGTTCAAACTCTGGTATAATAATAATAATAATAATAATAATAATAATAATAATGTTGTAAGTAAAACTGCAATTAAAAAACTTTTCCATGACATTAGACAATGAACTTTTATAATTTTCAAATTCATCCTGCCAATTGTTTTGATAATGTTCAGATATCATAATTATGTTCACATTTTTGTGCTAATACTAATTTTACAAAGTGTACAAATACTCAGTTTTCTAAATTTCAGGATATATTTCTCTAACTTCTATATCTTACTGGCCACTCTTTGATGATACTTTTGTAAATGTTGTGCTCACTAGAAAGCCTAGTAACTCAAATTTGTATTGCTTTTTAAATGTCACATGTATAAAACAGGCTTAAAATTACAGTTTGCTAAACTTTGAAAATAATCTATACATAGAAGTAATTCACTAATGATATCCTGATACACAGCAGCTTTGCCATTCATGTTGGCAGTCTTTCTATCACACTCCACGACACAAGGCTCTCACAAATGCCTAATATGGTTCTGAAAGCTGAGGCTGTGGTGGGTTTAATAAATCCCAGTCTCTTTACAGAAACCAAATTCAAAGACATTGTCACGATTTCTGGAGCAGCAACTGAGTCACTTGGTAATAGAGAAAACTGGTTCCAGGGGACTAACTTCAATCTCTGAAGTTAACTAACAATTTTTAGTTTGTTTATCCTTTCCCAGCTCACTCAACCTAAATTACAGAGCTTTCATTTCTTTGGTAACCACTAAAAAATGACATCAAAACAGGCAGAGGTCATTTTGTTCATACCTTCAAAGTGTTCTAACTAACCATATTTGAAGGAAAGAAGGCATCCTCAATTTTGTAGTTCTAAATCCAGAATATCATCTGAAAGAGAAATTAGGAAAACTACTCCATTTACAATAGCCTCAAAATAAAATACTTGGGAATCAATCTAAAAAAAGAGGTGAAATACCTCTACAATAAAAACTACAGAACACTAAAGAAAGAAATTAAAGAAAAACTTAGAAGTGGAAAGATCTCCCATGTCAAATAGCCAAACTTCCAAAGGCACTATACAGATTTAACACAATTCCAACTAAAATCCCAATGACAGTCCTCATAGAAACAGAGAAAACAATCATGAAATTCACCTGAAAGAACAAAAGACTGAGAATAGCCAAGGCAATTCTGGGGAGGAAGAGTGATGCAGGAGGTATCACAATACCAGAAGTTAAACTCTACTACAGAGCAACAGTAACAAAAACAACAAGGTATTGGCATCAAAATATACAGGTAGACCAATGGTACAGGATAGAAGACACAAAGACAAACCTACATAAGTACAGTTATCTCATATTAGACAAAGGCACCAAAAACATACAAAGGAGAAAAGATAGTTTCTTCAACAAATGGTGCTGGCAAAACTGAAAATCCATGTGCAGTAAAATGAAATTAAACCTCTATCTCTCATCATGTACAAAACTCAACTCAAAATGGATTAAGGATCTAGGAATTAGACCTGAGACCCTTCACCAAACAGAATAAAGAATAGGCCCTCAGCAAAGGAAATAATAAATAATTTGAAAAGAGAGCCTACAGAGTGGGAGAAAATCTTTTCTACACACACTTCAGATACAGCACTTATCTCCAAAATTTATAAAGAACTTCCAAAACTTTACACCAAAAATACAAAGAACTCAATCAATAAATGGACTAAGGAACTGGGCAGACACTTCACAGAAGAAGATATACAGGTGATCAACCAATATATGAAAAAGTGCCCATCATCTCTAGCAATTGGAGAAATACAAATTAAAACCACCCTAAGATTTCATCTAACTCCAATTAGAATGGCTATTATCAAGAATACAAGCAATAATAAATGTTGGTGTGGATGTGGTGAAAAAGCACACTCATACATTGCTGGTAGAGTTGAAAATTGGTGCATCCACTCTGGAAAGCAGTATGGAGATTCCTCAGAAAACCTGGAATGGACCCACCATTTGACCCAGCTATCCCACTTTTAATTTTATACTCAAAGGACTTAATATCAGCATACTACAGTGACACAGTCACATCAATATTCACAGCAGCTCAATTCACAATAGTTAGGTTGTGGAACCAACCTAGATGCCCTTCAACAGATGAATGGATAAAGAAACTGTGGTATATATACACAATGGAATATTACTCAGTCATAAAGAAGAATAAAGTTATAGCATTTGTTGGTAAACAGATGGAGTTGGAGAATATCATGCTAAGTGAAATAAGCCAAGCCCAAAAAACCAAAGGCCAAATGTTTTCTCTGATAAGTGGATAATGATACATAATGGAGGTGGGGGAGAGGGGAGAGAAGAATGGAGGAACTTTGGAGTGTGTAGAGGGAAATGGGGCAGGAGGGGTGGTGGAAGGAAAGTAGTGGACTGAGACAGTCATTATTACCCTATGTACATGGATGATTACATGAATGGTGTGAATCTACATTGTATACAACCATAGAAATGAAAAGTTGTACCTCATTTGTGTACCATGAATCAAAATGCAGCCTGTAAAATAAATAAATAAATTCAGAATACCTTGAATGTGACAGTTTGCATGAATTTTACTGAGAAACACTTAAGTATTCAGTTTCATTTTTCCAGATTTTTTGTAAAATATCAGAAACTGAAAATTACATCCAATCGCCATAGTGAGAAATGTGTATTATTTGTATCCTAAAATCATTACAAATGGCAAAAAAAACTAAAAAGGAAGTTTACTTTTTAAATCATAACAACATTATACTTTTCCTACTCTGAATGAATGTTTGTTGAATTCTCTTTAAGTTCCAGCATCATGCTCATTGACCTTTTTCAGTGACTTCATGAGTTGACAGTACTTTAATTCCTACTTTGTAGATGTGGAAATTGAGGCTTAGAAAGACTAAGTATCATGCTTAAACTATCACAACTTGCAAAGTGTTAGAACGGTACTAAAACACAGCCAATCTGATGCAGGAATTATTTACTATACTGTAAAAATTATGATTCTATAGACATTGGGAGTTTATTTTAAACCATGTTAAATACAACAACCCATCCCAGTTTCAAAAAGTTAGGTATGGATATTTCAAGAAGAAATTATTGTTTACATCAATGAATTTGCAGAAAGATTTTAGATATTAAACAAAACTTCTTTTGGTTTGGATATAGTTTGAACGTCCTCCAAGGTTTCATGTGTTGAAACTTAATAACCATTCTGAAATATTAGGAGAATAGAAAATTTAGTGTGACTATGATGTTTTAGAGGCAGGGCCTGTAAGAAGTGATTAGGATTAGATAAGGTCAGTAGGGGAGAATCTCCACAATTGAATCCCAGTGGCTTTATAGAAGAGGGAGAAAGATCACACAGATCCACACAAAGATACATTCCCACTCTCTATCTCTTGTCATGTGATCCTCTGTACCATCTCAGGACTCTGCCAGCAGGGATATCACGATAAGAGGCCCCTAGACCTTGCACTTCCAAAACCATATACCAATTAAACTTCTTTTCTTTAGTCCTAAAATATTCTTCCAACATTTTGTTATAGCAAGGAAAAACAAACTAATAGAGGAGATGTCCGTATTAAGTGATGAGTACTATATACAAACCAAGGCTGGTGTGTGTGGGGGAAATACAGGTGATATACCAGGTGACTTGGATGCTTTGGAAATAGGAGCAAATGGAAATCTGAGAATTTTAACTTTATCAGGTGTAAGCACTAGCTTTTTATTTGCTTTCCAGTCCTAGAGCTGTGGTACTCTGGAAAGAACCAGACAAAAGTAAATGGGCAATACATTTCCCAGATCCTCATTTTTCAGTTAAATTCTTTCCTCTTTTCCTGTTTAAGAAATGTAAATGTTTTCAACCAGCCCTCACCAATGTGCAGAGAATCCTACCTTCTGCCTTTTGAAGTCTTTCATCTTCTTCCTTTCTACTTAACTCTAAATTTCTTTCTACAATCATAATCTCATTTTTTTCTTGCAGAATATATGCCTACCAGTGCCAGTGACCCAAGACCACTTTCCAGCCCTTTGGCTCTTCGGTGGTTCCTTCTTATTGTAGCACCCTCCTCTGGTTCTTCCCCAGCATGCCTGTGTATACAGTCTTCCAAAAGTATTTCCATGATCTCGCTTCTTGTTACTGGAAGAATCCTTTAGTGTTCAGGACTTGCACACCACACAGCCATCATGGGACTTCCAGCCAAGCACTGGCTGTAGAGCTCCCCTCTATTGGCCTCCATGTCTTTGTTGTTTTGTTTTCACACTAACCAAACCGCTGTGTTTTATTACAATACATGGCTGGGACTCACAGGAGGGTGAAGACATTCCAGACAACAAATGCCCTGGTTGGCATCACATCCCCATCCCCAAGGCTATGGACGATCCAAAGTGTAGCTTTGTGTAAGCTACCCTCCAGAGTGTAGTGATCTAGAGACAGGAAAGAGGCAGAAGAACGCCCCAGCCCTCAGACACCCTTGCTCAGCCCTCACAAACCCCAAACTTACTCGGTAGAAGCAGCTGGGTTGGGCCGTTCGTGCGGCCCCAACAGGCTCAGCTCTGTACTGCACAGGGAACCGGAAGTGCCGCGCCCTCGTGTCCTTAGGAATGGTTCCGGAGCACGAGGCAGTACTTCCGGAGCCGGAGGCCAAGGAGCGCAAGTTCTCAGCAGCGTGGTGCCTTAGCCGCCAGATACTTGCAGTTAGGAGCTGCTGAAGAGTTTGCAGGTTTGGCGATGAAGGCCATGGCCGGCCAAAGCCCACTGGGGGCTGCCCCTCCGATTGCCTCACTGTTAAAACAAGCATTTTCCCTTTCCCCAGTCCCCATTGCCTTGGGTGTAAACTGATGTGATGAACCATTCACTCTTCTCAAATCTCTCCTGATATTTTCCTGACTCCGTATTTGGCTGTATTTCGTTCATTACTAACCTATCAAATCACCCATACATTTATTTAGCAAACACTTATTAAAGGCCTTACCTGGTACACTTACAATTAAGAAGTGCCACTTCAGAAATAAAAGTCTCGGCTTCAAGCAGGAGACAAAAATTAAATAGTTATAGAAGGGTGTGATAATTGCCATGGAAAGATAGTTGTGAGCTGAGAAAAAAAGGGACCTCTGATTGACTTAAGGGAGCAAGGAAGTCTTCTAAGAGGAGATGGCAGTCAGATGAATGAGCAGGCTTTACCCCTGCAGAAGGGAAAGTAATTACAAGGTCGTGCAGAGGTGGCAGGTACTCCGGCGTGGTTGGCAGGCTGGCTGGGCGGTAGTCACAGGAGATGAAGCTGGCTAGAGATACGATCAGAACATAAATAGCATTTTATGGCAGGCAATAGAATTTGGAAATCATCCTGAAGCTAAAAAGAGTTTTGGCCAGTGAAGGTGACATGATCAATTTTTGTGGTTTAGAAATATTACTCTGGCATCAATTTGAAGAATAAATTGGAGGAAGATGACTTCCTTTATTTAACTTCCTCCTTCTGTAAGGAAATTCCTCTAAGCCTAATTTTCTATGCTGTTATTTTGCACTTTATCTGGAAATACATATCCACTGTCATATAATCCATGGCTTTGATAACCAGATCACGCGAAAATGTTAATTCCTACCTCTGACCTTACTTCCAAATCAGGTAAATTCTAATTCCTCCTACTTTAAAGTCGTTTTTTTTTCTAACGCTGCTATCTTTCAACATCATTGGTCTTCACAGCTTGGAGATATCTTAGATTGCCTCCTTTCCCTAGTATCTATTGTTCAGGCACCAACATGTTTGATTGCTTTAAATTTGATTTTGCCCTTTGCATTTTTTTCTTCCTCTCCATTCTCACTCTTGCCAATATAACTCAGATCGAGGCTATCCAAATTATTGATAAAATTCTGAAGTTGATCTACTGTTTCTTCTTCCTGTAGATGTTTATTTTTGTTATATATATAACATTTTACATTGAAAAATACCATAGACACAGAACATTGACACTCATGTTTATATTATCAAGGTTAGGACATAGATTATTATCCCTGAATTAGGAAACTTCTTTGTCCTCCTCTCCAATCTCACATTCTCCCGTCACCATCTAGATGTAACTCCTATCTTGAATTTTGTGCTTATTGACCCCTTCCATTTCTTTATATTTTTAACCACCAATGGATGTATATTGTTTATTTGCCTATTTTTAAAAGCTTTTATAAAGGATGAATCATACTATATTCATAATATTATGCATATTCATCATACCATATATAACCATACTATACATATTTATAATGTATATATCCAATATATATTCATTCACATGAATATATTCATTCATGCTATATATATTATATATATGAATCATACTATATATGAATCATACTTATTTCACTTAATATTACATTTTTAGACTCATCTAAGTTGACGTGCAAGCAGTAGTTTAACTTCAGTGCTAGTAATATTCCATCATATGAGCCTACCTCAAATTTTTTTAGCAATTTTATATCTGTTCTTCACTTTTTGATATTACAAACAATACTCTTTTACATATTCTGGTTCAAGCTTTGTAGTGTGCATGTGCAGGCATTTCTTGGGAGAATGCTATATGCTATATTATAAGTTTTACACCTGTTCAACTTTACCAAAACTTGCTAATTATCTTTTCAATTTGGTTATATCAATTTATACCTCTATCTGAGTTTTTCTTGTTCTATATCCTTGACAATTTGTGTTGTCCTTTTCTTAAAAATTTTGCCAATCTGATGGGTGTGAAACTTTTTCTCCTTGTTCTAATTTTTGTTTCTCTGATTACAAATTAAATTGATCATCTTATGTTTATAGGAATTTTACCTTCCTTCACTATGGAATTCCTCTTTAATTTGCCAAACTATCTATTGACTTTTACCTTTATCTTATTGATTTTTGGTTCTGTAATATTCTCACTTTATATATATTCAGGCTTCTAAGATTTTATTATATATTATTATTTTATTATATTCTATTTTGCTTATTCATATTATTGAATGTTTCTATAATAAATACATATTGGCAGTAAAATTTTAGAAGTTATTTATCAATGAAAGTGTAAATTGAGAATTTCACACATAAGTATATCAGTTGCCCAATTCGGTGTGCATTATCTCTTAGCTCTAACAGAGCCAGGACAAGAAAAGAGGCTAACAATACCAGGAAATAAATATATATCAAGTTATATATATATTCAAGGCTAAATCTTGAGCTTTATTTCTTTTCCCCTTTTGAAACTATGAAAATATGTAAAAAAAATTTTAATAGTGCTAGTTAGGAAAGTGCTCTACCAAATTTTAGACCCAATTATGGTTTTCACAAATATGAAGACCTTATAACTATAAGAACATGGATTTGAGATGCAGACATTACATATATTTCCAATACATAAGTTTTGTTTTGTTGCTTGTACATTTTTAATAGAAGTCTGTTTTAATTTTCATCTGTACTATGTAGCTGGTGTGCCAATCTGGTCTTCTACTATTTGCAAGATCCAATTGTGTATTTAATAGTGTGTTTAATATTTTCCAATTCTTTATTTAATAGTGTCATGTTGGTTGGCAGGTTGAAATCATACATAATGAGAGTGTTTATACTATGGAAACTGGAGTTTCTTTGTGAAGATTGTCAGCTTTGAAAATGCACCCACCACTTCTACCCTGCCATTCCTTAGAAATCACTTTTCCTAAGGTCACCATTGACCATAAAATTGTCAAATCTAATAGGAATTTTTATTTACTTTTTATTTGACTTCTCAGTCACATCTGATGCCCTTGGTCATTTCTTCTTTCATGAAATGGTTTCTTCACTTGGATTCTTAAGAGTCTTCTCTCTCGGTTGTCCACTCTTTCTTGGTTCCTTGACCTATTTTCTTTTCCTCACTCCAACCTCTAAATATTGGATTCTTCAAGGCTTGATTCTCAGAACTCTTCTTTATCTATACTCACTCTCTAGGTGATCTCACCCATGCACAAACATCTCTCAATATCCTTCATAAGTTAACAGAGTCCTAAGCAGGACATTGACTCTGGGGGTGTTAACAGATTGCATCTGGCCACTTGCCCCAAAAATCAAACAGTAAAAGTCATCGTGTAAAACAGGAAAGGAATGTCAATCAATATGACCATTTTAGAAAGAAAAGTGAGATCAAGCATCTCATCTCTGTTTAGGGGGATACTGCCTTGATCTTCTGAACTACACAGATAAGGGGAACTCAGAAATATGTATAGTTGAGTAGTCTTGGTTAAACTGTATTCCAGTTGATCATTATCTTGGAATGTTCAGAGTCTTGTCCATAAAAAGTTGTGTACATCACAAATTGGGGGATAGTTTCAACTCATCACAAGATGTTTTTCAACCAGAAATCCAAGGTTACTCAGAGCAAAATTGAGACAGAGATGCTAAGAATTTTACCCTACTTTTAGTTATCCTTGGACATTTGCAGGTCTGAACAAAATGTCTAAATCCTTGTTATGCACAAACTTCTTACTCATATATGCACCCCACTGGCCTTAACAGTTCCTCTGATTACTAGATGAATATATCAGCTGTCGGTTGACATTACCTCATGCATATCTAACAGACAACTCAAATTCAATATGTATGAAACCCAGCTTTTGATTATTCTTACCAAATTTGTTCTCTGGTCTTCCCCATGTCAATATGTTACAATTGTAATTTACCATTTATTTACTCCAGAAATCTTGAAGTCATTCTGACTCCCTTTCCTATCATTCCTCACCTTGATCCAAACCACGATCTGTGGTTCTGGATTGCTAGCTCATAGCATTCTCATTTGTCCCTTTATAATCCCTTCTCCACGTAGTACACAAAATAGTCCTTTCAAATCACCAAAGTTTGTTTCTATCTGCCTCTACAAATTTTTCTATAATCTGACCACCTACTACCTCTTTGATCCAATTTCCTACATCGCTCTACTGTACCCCTCACATACCCATTTAGCCACATGGCCAATTTTTTAAAAAAACAGAGTCCATTCTTATCATGAGACCTTTGTATGTTGCTAGTCCCTTCACCTGAAGTTCTCCTTCTTCCCAGAGCTACAAAACTACCTCACATGACAACTCATGAGAGACCATGCTGGTCATTCCCTGGTAATTTTCTATTATCCCCCTTTCCACCTTGCTCTTTATCATACTTCTTTACAGCACTTCTCACAACATGGCACATTATTTCTTGTGTTTCTCCCCATTAGTACCTAACTAGGAAATGGAATCCCGATTTTCTTAAAGCTATATCCTAATAACCTAAAAAAGCGCTTGTTTTCTAATATAAATTCAGTATTTGTTGCACACAAAAAACTTAAAATAACATTTTATTTGTAATTGATTATTTTTCATATGCAGATAATCACAAGAAAAATGGAGTTGACAGTGGTCTTGTTAGGTCTCTCCTGTCAGTGTTTTAAACAGAGTATCAAATATGTGAAGGGGGTTTTGTGTAGTGAGGAATGATCTATTCATTTACCAAGGTATCCAGCACAGGAAATTAAATGTGGAAAAATGTAATAATAAAACCTGCATGAATGCCACAGATATTTCTATTCCCTTAGTTGAATAGCAGACAGTCCTGGATAACTAATTTTTCCAGGTACAGAAGAGCAGTCTGATTAGGCACCTATTGACTTTAATCTTGTTATTCACACTGGTTACAAAAGTTTGCTCTTCACCAGGGTAAAAGACATTCCATCAGTTCTGTGAAAAATTTCTGAAACCCTCTACTTGATATCTTCCTGCCAAATTCCTGCTGACTGCAAATGAGCACAAAATGTCAGCTTTTGTTATTTGAAGCACTAATGATGGACTTGAAATATTACTATTTGATTCCAGGATTCACTATTATGATTTAACTGATGCAGTATCACAAGTCTTCTTGTTAACCAAAGAATCAGAATATAATAGAGAACATGATCAAATTCAAATAGACAAAATTTGGGGGAATTATTTTTTGAGATTTTTTTCAGATTCTAATAAAGTTTTAAAAATCATGCCACCTCAAACATATTGAATTTCCTGGGGAATGAAGGGTGCATCCCAATTGCTAAGAAATATTTTCTCTTTGTAGTTTGAATTTAAAAACCAACACAACAAGCAAATATTTAATAATAGACCATGTAAAGAAAAAAATTTTAGAATTAAGGAAAATCATTACTTTTATTGTTCTTACTATTTGAAAGACTCTTTTTTATGGGAATTTGGTGTTCACCAGAAAAGACACTAATAAATTAAAAAGTACAATGCTCAGGCTCTCTTTAGTTCAGTTCTGCAACTGTTTTCCTGAACAGTTGGAACTCATCGTGCCTTGTAAAAAATTATGTGTATAATTCATTTCAAGAACAAAGAAACTGAACTGAAAGGTGATGTCTATAAGGACTCTCAAAACAAAAGCCCCATCTCCATAACCCCCAACCCAGTTTTGAACATACCAGAAGGTTGTTCCTGGAAGCCTTGAAAAATCTGATATCATCCCCCCACTTGAACATGTTATCTATTTCAATTTATCTGAATTTTACATTTAACTGTATTTACTTGATAAATTTGGCAACCTGAATCTAGGTCATTGACCTAATTCTCTTTTTCCTCAGGCTGAGCTTCCTTCTGATTGATGATGCTAAGGAACTGAGGAATGATAAGTATCCACCAATTTTTACCAATTTTTACATCAGGACCTGCAAACTTCTGATGGGAATATGGCATGTGAACAGGAAACCTGATTTGACTAATGGTTGTAGTAGTACTAGTGAATTGAGGATGGGAAGACAAATGAGGAAGGAAAGAGTATGCTGGAGCAAAAAAGGCATGTATAAGGACACAGAGGTAGTTGAGAACATAGTATAGTAACAAGAGCAAGTCGTGCAGTATTGTTAGGGTTTAGGAGGTATATGTGATAGTCGGTAGGAGATCAAACCTTGGTTAGTTCCTGGAGCACAGTTCTTGGTTATCTTGCTAAAGATCCCCTTTATCCTGGAGGGGAATGGGGGTATTAAGAATTTTAAGAGGAAACTGAAAGGTCAGGGTTTTTGACTCAATTCATTCAAAAGCAGAGCCAGAGACAAGGACTTGTGTTTATGTACTTTATTTTAGAGCTGGTCCCAGGAAGCAAGAGTAAGAGATCAGAAAGAATGAGACGAAAAGAAGGAAAACCCAATGTAAGAGTGAATTGAGTGAACCACTGCTGTAGACAACTGAGGCTTGACTCCATCAGGATCTCTGAATAGAGTACAAAGTGCCCTGCTGAAAGGATAAAAGTTGGTGCTTATCAAATGGTTCCCATTCCCCTTTGATCAAGAACACAGGGAGGGAAAACTCCTCTAGGCTTCCAGGCCTACAGTGTACAGAGGCCAAATATGTTCCAGTAACTTTCTTGGCTTGGAAAGCAGAAAGCAGAGGTGTGAAGTGCAACATTGCATGAATCTGAGATTATGGCTAAAATTAGAGGAAGCCATGGGGATGAGATTCAGGGCACCAAAGTATCTGCTAAAATAAGAGATCCATCTACAACTTACATAGTAAGTATAATTTAATTATAATCTAATCACAGTAATTAAAAGGGAATCATTCACAAGAGAAGAAGATCTACAAGCAATCAACAAACATATGGAAAAATGTTCAACATCTCTAGTAATAAGAGAAATGCAAATCAAAACCACACTAAGATTCCATCTCACCCCAATTAGAATGGCGATTATCAAGAATACAAGCAACAACAGGTGTTGGCGAGGATGTGGGGAGAAAGGTACACTCCTACATTGCTGGTGGGGCTGCAAATTAGTGCAGCCACTCTGGAAAGCAGTATGGAGACTCCTTAGAAAACTTGGAATGGAACCACCATTTGACCCAGCTATCCCACTCCTTGTCCTATACCCAAAGGACTTAAAATCAGCATATTACAGAGATACAGCCACATCAATGTTCATAGCTGCTCAGTTCACAATAGCCAGATTGTGGAACCAACCTAGATGTCCTTCAATTGATGAATGGATAAAGAAAATGTGGTATATATATACAATGGAATATTACTCAGCCATAAAGAATGATAAAATTATGGCATTTGCAGGCAAATGGATGAAACTGGAGAATATCATGCTAAGTGAGATAAACCAATCTCAAAAAAACCAAAGGAAAAATGATATCGCTAATAAGTGGATGATGACACATAATGGGGGGTGGGAGGGGTTAGTGTTGGGGTTGGAGTTGGGTTTAGGGAGGGGGGCAGGAATGGAGGAAGGAAGGACTGTATAGAGGGAGGGGAGGGGTGGGAGGGGTGGGGGGGGAAGGGAAAAATGGCAGAATGAATCAAACAATATTACCCTATGTAAATTTATGATTACACAAATGGTATGCCTTTACGCCATGTACAGAGAAACAACATGTATCCCATTTGTTTACAACAATAAAAAAAGAAAAAAAAATGTTCAGGAACTATTTGAATAATCCCTTCAGAGTCTCTTATGTGACATGAAGGTTTGAATAAAGGAAAAATGCACATTCCATTTTGGGCTAGAAGATTCAATAAAGAAAAGATACAATCTTTCTAAAAAAAAAAAAAAAGAAACCAAGGAGAAGAAAATATGAATTGATATATAAGTATCATAATTTATTATTTAGAATTTAAATATTTAAATAATTTTACCTTCTAGGAAATTGTTATCTAAAAACCACAGTACTAATGCCTTCCAAAACTATGATACAAGCCAAGAGATGTAGAGAGAGAATGCAAACATTGTAAATCTATATGAAGAGCAAAATTGCTTTTTAAAAATAGGGAGAGTAATATGTTTCTTAGTATGGTTTATATGTAGTTTTCAAAATTGTGAATGGATGTTCAAACATAAATAAATTGCCTTTAGCTGAGTTAGCTAAATTTGTGGAAGTTGGAGGGATGGAGGGAGATTATTGAGAATCTGCTCTGTGAGGATTTTAATATGTGTTAATTTTGTACACTTCATAACCACCCTGGGAAGTAGGTATTATCATCCCCGCTAAACATAAAGAAACTGAAGTTTAAGGTGATTAAAGAACTTGTTCCAAGTCACACAGCCAGTTAGTGCAAAAGTCAAATCCAAATCCTCTTGCCTCCTCTTTCCATTTCATTTGCTATCTTAAAAGCTAGTTGTTTTGCAAGATAAAGCACTGAAATACTTGTAAACCTTTAAAAAATAGGAATACAATATCCACAGATACCGAAACATATTGCAGTGTTACATGCTCATAATATGTGTACCTTCATATTTTTATAATCAAAATAATATTTATAATAGAATATATGAAAGAGTGTGAAAGTGAGTGTGAAAAAGGTTCTTTGGGTCATGGGCAAAAGTTTAGTGAAAATAAAAGTGTATCAGTGTTTTCAGAAAAGAGAGGGGAAAAATGTTTTCTGTGGTCATGTTTTCCAACTTTAAGTATATTTGCCTATCATTTTAATATAAACAGGGTATATTTATATAGCCTAAAGCAATAAGAACCAGATTCCTTATTTTGAAGATGCCAAAAATATATCTTCAAGGATGATAAGCAATAACAGAGAAGAGTGAATCAAAAATATCAAGCTTCTATCTGATTCCTGACCAAGATTTAAATTTTATTGCACAAATATGCCATGATGACTCATACTTACAGTAGTACCACCCACCCAACCCTGAAACAGGAAGGGTCTGCCAGCATTCCCACTATAATCTTTAATAGGAATTCTGATGTTTTAATGCACATGAAATTGGCATTTAGGTTCTCATCAAGATGCATTTTTATATTTAAAAAATTAAAAACTTAAAATAAGGAACTTAAACAGTATCAACTGACTCTGATTAGATGGCTCAGAGCATATGAATTCTGGTGAACCATTAGACCTAATGATGTCAAGGAAATTCCTGTACTTGTCTTGGTGACACTGAAGTACATACAGAGAATAATGCCAAAGGAGAGATTTTTATATCCAGAAGTACTAAGAAAGGTGCACCATCCAAATTCTTCAAACTATTGCAGAAACTACACAACAATAAATGATCATTGAGTCTTAATTTAAATCTCACTGCTTTTCATTTTACAAAGTGAAAAGTGTCATTGTTTAGAAGGTGTATTTCATTATGGTAGAAATAGAGGCTTTGGAGCAGACTGGCTTCATTTGGATCCCAGATACATATAATTCTTAACTAAGTGACCATAACTATGTTGGCAAGTTACTTAACCCCTTTATGCCTTCACTTCCCTCTCTATGAAATCAGCCCAGGGCTAGTAGCAATCATAGTTTTGAATGTTTATTGTTTTGAATGTGAGTAAGTGCTTAGAACAAATAGTAAACAGCAGGCATTCATTAAATGTTGAAAACTAAGCCAAAAGCAATCCATTTATGTTTATATCACATGTGAAGTATGAAGTTCTTTGTGTGTACTTGGGTTTCTGTGTGTGTATATGAAAATGTTTTTCTCTATAAAATACTGGTTCTCCAAAAATCATCATAACTATAAATTAAAACTTCCTTACGGAGATTATAATATGTTGCTTAGACTTTGTAATATTATAGTAAAAGAGATCTTTTATAATGACAAAATATATGAGGCTCTCAGGGTGGGGATGAGGACAAAAGGACCAGCAAATTCGTTAGACATGACCTCGTCTGGAGCAGTGTTGTCTGGTAGAAACAGAAGAACAGCCACATTATTTAATGTTTCATTAAGTCTGTATGTCAAGCTCATCATGGCTTTAATTTCTTTGCAGATAAAAGAAGGTAGGAACACACATTCATACAGACATTGTTGTGGGAAAAATATCAAATACTCCTCATGTAAAGTTAGAATTTATTGTTTACTTATAATTATTTTGAAGAGAGAAAAGAAGTAGCATTCATTCCCAGAGGCCCTTGACCACCACAATCTACTTCCTTAATCCATGAACTTTCAGGCTTTCTTTTAAATGTACTTCAGCCTAAGAATACCCTTCCAATTCTGGTGAGGGCTGGAGTCAAGGGAAATCATGGAGTCCTAGGTAGCAAATGCAAAAGACAACTTGTAAGGGGTGGTAATAAACATACAAGTGAAGGCATTTACAAGGTTCATAATGTAAAACATTAAGGGTTTTCCTTTTTCTGAGACTTTCACATTTTTTTCTGGAGTTTTTTTACAGCACAAGGTTCTATCTCCTGTGGCAGTCAGGACTAGGGCTGGGGAAGTGAATGAGAGGGCTGTAGATAGCAAGGTGTATAAGGGTGGGGGGGCATATGTACTGTAGTTATTGTTCTTCGTTTCCATGTAATTCTAGCCCTGTGGACTTCTCTGTCCCTTGTGGAGACCAGGGAAAATAAAAGCATAGGTGTTTTTATCATAAGTGCAAATAGTATGATTCTAACATGCTAATAAAGGCTAGGGAATTTTAAGCAATCATTGTCCTTTATATAAACTCAATGTATCATCTATATAAAACTATTTTAAACTTCATTTATTAACCTAATGTCCTGTGTAGACACTTCAATTAAAATTATAAGTAATTTATATAAAGTGTTTCTAATGAGTACTATTACTAAAACAAGTTAAATTTGTAAATAGGGCAAATCTTAAATTCTTTTAAAGCCTTCAATACTGAACACAGACATAGTAGAATTCTAACTTAAAATCTCATCTAAATCAATTATCCAACTACTTAACTCACATTAGATTTATCACAAAAAGATAACCAGTTTTATGGCTTGTAATCTCACAAAATATCAAACATGAAGATTATTTCTTAATCGAAATATCTTAATAGTTGTTTAAAGTTCTTTAAAGATACATTTTGTGTAAAATTCAAATCCTCTAAGAGTTGGTAGATACTTGACACAAGGAAAAGAAATACCGTTGCAGTTAATTGAGGTAATCGAATACATGATATTCAGACTAAGATGTCTAATCCAACACCCTGATGAAATACAATGACCTCTATTTATAATCATTATCTCAGTGGTTCCATAACTCACAAAAGAAGTGATCCCTTTGCCCCTTTCCCTGGGTTCTATTTAAACACATTACCTCATTTTTCTGCCTACTCAGAATTCCAAAGTGTTTGCCCTGTGTGATCATTTGCTTCAAAAGCAGTATTTTGATTCCTAATTTAGGAACATGAATTTTCCTTTTAACTTTAACTAATTGTCAACTTATTTAAAAACTTTGAACTTAATGTATTCTGTCATTTAAAAAATATTCTTGGGACTACATTATTGATGTGAATATTAAAATACTTGATTACATTTTAATTTAATGACTGTCTTGCTGGGACTCACAGCTTGTGGGGTCTTTCTACTAACATGTTCCCTTCAGTCATATATGTCTTCTTACAGACCTATTTGGCATTCTCTATTTTCTTTATTGTTCACTGATAGATAAATGAGCCAAAAATACCACCATGATCAAGTGACAAGAGTCCAAAAGAATACATTTTATTTTTTTCCTTAAAATCATTTTAAATTCACTTTACTCTTTTTGTTTAATAATGCAGTCTTATGACTTTTCATACATTTCATTTTTTCAATCAATCAGCCATAGTTAATAGTCTCCTTTTGATGCTCACACTGTAGTAGTTTTGGCTAGTGGGAACCCCTTTAAGGCTGGCACTTGTGCCTGTTTGATGTAGCCCCAATAATCTTTCAAAAATGTTTCAATTTTTTGCAATGGTTGCTTTAGGCTCATTTTGTTCCTGCTCCAGATTTGAAGTAAGCCATTTCTTCAGATTAAGCCCAGATTTCAGTGCAGGAAAAAAATAGCATCGGGGAGAGTGATCTAATGATATAGGCACTGAGATAAATTATATAAAACATTACTTCTGAGCCATATCACAACCAAGCTCAGGAAATACATGCATATTGATGTTTACTTCTTAGTTTTAACAACAGAACTTTTCTATGCTTTTAATTCTAAAATGTTATCTCTGTTTCTCTTTAAATGAAAATCTTGGTTCTTGGGAAAATAAAAGTACTTATTAACCTGAGAATCTTTAACAAAAAAATCATGATGCTAATAATGCAATTAATAACATTCCTAAATCAAGTTCAAGGTTTTCTATGCAGTCCTTTCTGTTCTTTTTAAAAAAAAAATTAAATTCTATTTATTCAAATTAGTTGCACATGACAATAGAATGCATTTATACATTTTGATAGACCATGCATAAATAAAGTATACTCTCATTTTTCTGATTATACATATTGCAGGATCACATTGGTCTTGCAGTCATACATGTACATGAGGTAAGAATGTGTGTTTCACTCTACTAGCCTTCCCTCCCCCATACCCCTTCCCCTCCCTTCACTCCCCTCTACCTAATATAAAGCAACTCTATTCTTCCCTATTCCCCCCTCCCTTATTGCGAATTTGCTTCTGAATATTAGAGAAAACATTTGGCCTTTGATATTTGGGTTTGGCTTATTTAACTTTACCTATTAGATGGTGTAAGAAGGTGAGGAAGGGGTGGGAACTGTCTGCCCAGTGGAGGGAGAATATTATCACTTACATTGTTAGTGCCCAGTGATAATAAAAAAAACAAACCAACTTTTAGTCATTTTTTATTATTGTTTCTCAATTTGGTTCAGGCTGTGAACCCTTTCTGTGATCCTAGGTTCCCCCAAGCCCCTGCTTGTCCCCACATGACTGGTAAGTACAGTCAAATCTCTAAAACCCCTGATACATGTTCATTCAGTTTTGCCATATAAAAGCATCCTTACATAGTTGTCTCAGTTTGGTTTGTTTTCCATTTAAAGACTTTGGCATCTGTACAGCTGACAGTTTGGAATTCTTAGTAGGTGACTGCTTTAAGCTGCTATCTCTTTTTTTTTGGTAGCAGAGCTTACCTCACGGAAGGTGATGAAGCCCCTCTCCCATTCCACCTTGAGAAGATAGGGAAACGTGAGCAGCTTAGTATCCAAAATTTGGTACATGAGCTTTATTTTCCTACCATCTGGTTCATCTACAATGAGATAATGTATATTTATAAGTGCAAGATTTATATATTTCAGTCCTGGCTGGCACACAAAAGAAGAAAATCTGCTTCCTACTATTTAATTTCTAGTGATATTAGAACTGTCATATTTTCATGTATTCAAATACATAGCAACTTTCTTTTCTAAATCCTATTCTGATATTAAAGCTTTTAAATTTATCTTGCTCCATTTTCAAATCCACAAACCCTTTTCTTTTTTATACCATACAACATTCCCTTATCAACACAATATTCAAGCTATGTATTATAATAACAAAGTTTGTAGAATAAAGATCCAAACGATTTCATACTTAGACTAGCAAAGAACTAAATGTAAATACGGGCTCTTAAGTTTTTATCCCAAAATATCCTGCTTTGACTTTTATCAAAGAAGGATATATAAAATCATCTTTATTTTAATTTATAACTTATAAATGCAATACATAATATTATATAAATATATAAATGCATTTGTGTAACTGTGTATATGTATACACATATGTGTGTGCAGGGTATATGTGTGTGGGTGTATATACTAATTTTAATTAAAGATAACTCTGGAAAAAAGCTCAAAATATTTGGCACATTTGCCCTGACATTTCTAATAAATTCATACTTCTAATTAAAAGAAAAAACTTGAATCTATCAAGATAAAAAATAAGCCAATAAATAAATAAAATTTTAAATAAAATAAAATTTTCTACAGATCATTTAATAGTGGTTTCTGCCAGAACTAATTCATAACAAAATCAGTTTTGCTACTGCTAAACCCTGTTATTGCATATGTTTATGTTTTGCAAAACATTAATATAAAACTTTAGATATTTAGTTTTTAAATAGAAATTAAATTCCTTCATTTAATCAAAATATGCCATTTGAAAAACTTCCACTTCTGCTTTTTGTAGTAATTACATTAAATTCTACACATAAAAACACAAAACAATATTATTTAGGGAAAACCATTACTTTTTGCAATTTTAGCATATATTTTAATCTCCTAGTGATATTAAAAGGCACAAATTACTCATTAACCCAAAAAGAGAGATTGTTGAATGGACTTCTAATTACAATTTTGCTAATGGTAGAAATCTAAAGCAGCCACTTTTTTCTGCCTACCTCAGTTTCCTACTTATCTCACAGCTTGGGGACTGTTCTTTTCATCCAAAAGTTAATTTGTCTCTTTTACTTTAAATATGTTAATGTTAGGTGAAAGAATTATTCATTTAAATATCAGTTTTAGCCTCATATACATATACTCACAACATCACCCTCTTTTGTTGGTTTAAAGTGCATTAACATCTGCTAGTAAATAATCAAATACAAACTTCCTATATTTTGTAATATTGTCAATTGAAACTTCAGGATTTCAATTGGGTATTTTCTAACAGTTTCATATAGTTATTCTTAGGAATGTTTGTATGAAACTCAGCTCTCCAAGCTCTTTTGGAGAGAGTTGCTTCCCATAATACATATTTGAATTTCAATATATACTCCAGTCTTCTGGAAAAGCATCCTCCTAAATATAAGAAATTCTATTCTTGTCCTTTTGTAAGGTAAACTTACTCTGAGTAAAGAGTTACTCTAATTTTATTTATTTTTAATTATTTAAATTTTAAGGTTCAACAGGGAGAAAGAAAATTTTCAGTTCCAATAGATTACTTTTGAGGTAATAGGTTTTCTAAATCCATTATTGGTAGGCTATATCCAAAGGTCCATTACTTGTAGGGCATGTCAAAACTCACTGATTAAACCTGGAGCACAGTATTCTTTGTGAGAAGGTTTCTGCTTTTATGAAAGCTTTCTGCAGGTGTCTAAAAAGGCCTCTCCTTCAATTTTCTTTCCTCTCCTCTTTTCTCCTCTCCTTTCTCCCTTCCCCTTCATTCCTTCCCTGCTTTGTTCATCCACTCCCTTCTTTTTCTCTTCCCTCCTTCTTCCTTCCTTCATCCCTTCATTCTTTCTTCCTTTCCCTCCTCCCTTCCTCCCTCCCTCCTCCTTTTCTTCTCTTCTTCTCTTTCTTCCTTATTCTCTTTCATCCCTTCCTTTCTTCTGCCCCCCTCCCTAAAGTCCTTTAATGCAGCTTTACAATCTCTACTGATCTCTGGTGGAGATAATTAAGGATACATCTTCTGTAAGTTTCAGCTTCCAACAGACAGGTAACCTAAGATTGAGTTTTTCCAAGTTTTTTCTTGGATCTTTGATAAAACCACCATGAGAGTTAATTTTGGTCATTCCTGATGTCCCAGTTCCAAATTTTACAAATCTGGGGCCACAGAGGTCCAATATGATTTAAGCAAGTACTATGTTTCTCTTTGAATTCCTAAACTGAGGGAAACCTATGATAATGTTGATCCAGGCTAGGGAGTAAAACAGGATACCCAATTTTTGTTTAAAATAAAAAAAAAATTAAAAATTAAAAAAAAATTTAAAAACAAAGTTTGGGTGGTATAGAGGCTAAAAGCTACATGGACAAATGGATGAGTTCAATTTATTTTCCTATCTATAATGACAATGTGTCTCAGCTGAAATGAGCTCATACATGAATCTGATCCACAGTTATATATACATATATATATACATTTTTTAATATATAGGCTTATATTATATGTATGGTTTATATATATATGTATATATATATGGTAAGTTATATCATCATATTCTTCTAAGACTAACAGGATAAAAGGAAGAATTGGTACAATAAGATAGCAACAGATTTTACTTGGGTATTTTATTCAAAATAAATTTTGTCTATTGTTTCTGAAACACACACAATTCATCTGTAAAGAATAATATTGAAAATATGAACTAATATAAACTTCTTAGAGCATGGTACTCCCGATTGTAAATTACTAGAGTTTGGGAGAAGACAACTGAATCCAGGAGTTTGTATTTTAAGGTTAAGAAAACATATCCAAGCTGGGCATGGTGGCACACGCCTGTAATCCCCAGCAGCTCAGGAGGCTGAGGCAGGAGGATTGCAGATTTAAAGGCAGCCTCAGCAACTTAGTGAGACATTAAGCAACTAGTGAGACTCTGTCTCAAAATAAAAAAGGATGGGGATGTAACTCAGTGGTGGTTAAGTGCCCTTGGGTTCAATCCCTGGTACAAAAGAAGAAGGAAGGAAGGAAGGAAGGAAGGAAGAAAGGAAGGAAGGAAGGAAGGAAGGAAGGAAGGCAGGGAGGGAGGGAAGGTACTGACTGAATCCAGGTGGCAGAGAAATCTCAGAGGAGTCCATGAAAAGAAAATGATGTTTAGGGAAGAAAGATAAGAGTTTCCTCTGATGGTTTAGACCCCAAATCACAACTGAGGACTTTGTCATTCTGGTGCACTGGGGACAAGAACTGCTTGTGAGTAGAGAAGGACCTCCAAGATTATGAAATGTGGGGCTCAAACAATTTTACTTTAGAGTCTCTGACTGAATATTAGTCATGCCAGGAACATCTTTCTTTCTACCTTCAGAATCTGCCCAAATTTAACAAATGGCAGAGACCCACACCAAGGATAATCAGGAGATGGAGTGAAGACATAGAGAGAACTGGAGTTAGCAACTTAATCTGTTTTTAGCAAGAATACAACACAGCTTCTGTCTTAAGGGATAGTAGTTCCAGCAGTTGCTATCTCTAAATGGTCTACAGAGAGTTGGCAAGACAAGCAACCACTGTAGCCTCCGAGCAATTCACCTCCTGCAATTCCTAGCATCAAAGAGGCAGTGCCAACGTCAATGAAAAACTTTGGAGTCATATGTCTCCTGGTGATAGATTGATGTCTAGGGAGGTCTGTGGGTAGCAGTAGATGAAAGACATGGATATTCATAAAACCTGCAGACTCCATAAATATCAAGTGGGAACCAAGGAAAGTTACTGAATTTCTACTAGATTGCATGGGGCCTGAAATTGTTATGCCTCTGTGACCTTTTATTAATTCTACCCGTTGGTAAAGTAAGTGGTACATGTGCTTATATTTTGGTAACATCACTTTTTGATTAATGAATTATAAGTTCATCAAAACATTATCATTTATAAGCATTTTGTAAAATGATGTTGATATTCTATCAGAAGGACATACAACAGTTCATTTTACTAATCTTCCAGATTTGGGACTTCAAGGTTATTTGCTTTCATATTTTAAATAGTGGTTCCATAAAGATATATATTTACAGATATGCCTTTATATAAATGCTTAATAATTTTGGAATTTGTGTAGCTTTTTTTACTTTAATATTAGTGTCTGTTCTTTTTTATTTTTTATGTTTAAAAAATGTCCTTTCGTGAGTACTATATTTTCAAAAAGCAAAGAAATCTGTAAAAAATTTTAAAAAGAAAAGAAAAACATAAAAAAAATATTTTATTACCCTGCTTGGTTGCTTTATTCCATTCATATTATGCATATGGTACTCAAAGCTATTTTCACATCAGCATTTGACACTGATAATTAAGCCAATTTTAACAAACATGAGGACATTTTTTTCTGAAGACTTCCCTCTCATTTTCACTTATCAAAAGATGCCATTCTCTCAAGGTAGGTGAAGAGAAAATTGAAATCACAAATATTCAAACACATTAACAAAGAGAATTTTGAGTTTTTGTTTTATTAAGTGACAATGTCCAGGTATTCCAATACAGTCACATTCCTATTCAACTCTTCAAGGACAAACTTTTTTACTGCATGAATTAGTAGTCATACCCCAATATGAATGTAACTTTTCTACAAAAAGTCACTTTTTTTCTGAAACATTTTGGAAGTAAATTAAATATTAAAATTCATGCCCAGATTTTTTTCATAAAGCTGTCAACTTCTCCTTACCTTCAAAGTAAACTATGTGAGACAAAAAATAAATAACTAAAAGCTAGACAAAGAAACACCCAGCCAAGAATTTTGAATTGGAAGAACGGCACTCAGCTCCTCTATATGGCTGCAAATTGCCTACTTGTTAATGAGAATAACAACAGCAACCACATACAGAGTTCTGTGTGGGGCATGTAATATACATTAATTAGTTCTCCCAAAAATCTTATGAAGGAGGTTGCTATTGTCACTACTTTTTAGATAAAGAAACATACTCAGAAATCTTCAGAACTTTTCCTAGTACCACATAGCAAGGAAATCAAGGTTTGTAGAATTTTAGAATGCTAAACCATTCAACTGTGCCCAACTTGAAACTGATATGAATTCAAAATTATCATCCTGCCAGAGTAGACCTGCCTTGATGTCCCCTCTTATGGCTCAGGTTGGCCTTCATGAAAGATCCAGGATACTATGGAAGTGAGTGTAATTATCCATACATAATTCATCCAGTCCCAAGGTGGTGATGAAATGAACTCTAAACTATTGAAAATGTATAGATCTAATACTTTCTTAATTTGCTTCCTGAGTAGAAAATGGATGCAACCTAAGAAGACATATGAGGAGAAAGTCAGGCCGGAGCTCCTTCCTCACCCTCACAGGTGCCCCTTTCCCTTTGCTCCCTGCTCTCAGGTTCTACCTCTCTGGCCAGGCCAGTAGTCAGATTCTCCCCACAAGACTCCAGGCCAGGAATTGAAGATGGAGATTTAGTCTGTGTAAGAGTCTGAAATAAAATAAGAACTTTTGTGATTAAACTTATGCTACCTTCTTTCCTATGTCTGATTATACTAAAAGACTTCCTCAACCTTGAATTATATTTTGAAATATAATGATATTTCTGAAAGCAATGTTGTCCCAGGAAGAGATGGGAATTTGAGGGGGTGAGGAAAGAGATTATGGAGGTCTCCAGAACCTGTGATGAACTGGTAGGGAGGAGCAATGGGCAGGAGAGACTTCCCAGTGTCTCTAGACCAGCATTGGCCTTTTCCAACACTAATGACAACCTATGAGTTGAGCTAGCATTGACACACCTCTAGTACCACTCAAAATACCCTAGTGCACCAGTCACTTGGGCTGAAGTTGGCCAAGATGCTATGGATTATTCTCCACAGTTGATACCTATGTTTGTCCTAAAGTGCACCCCTGTCCAATCATCCCAGATGGTCTCTTTTCAGAACTCAAGGGACTGTCAGTTCTTTGACATTGGGCATGGCAGGGGTGTTATGGAAGCCAAAGTCCTAGAGTGTCACCCAACACTGTGATTATGTTGCCAATTGGAGAGTGCTGGGCAACCTAAGCAGCCCCACAGCCCCTTCTTCTCTGGTCACAGAGCCCCGAGATTTCAGTCTGGGCCACTATGACTCAGTGTGGAAGTTGTGTTTTCCTGCCCCTACTGCCTCCATTTCTGTTTGGCACAAGCACCAGGCATTTCATGACTTCGTGACTTCATCATTTCTGTCTTGCTGTCAACATTCAACAATACCCATGGTCAGACACCTTTCCAAAGAATTTGATTTTTCTCTTAGAAATCCTTGTTTATTTATCCATTACCCAGGAAATGCTCCAACCTCATTTTCCTCTTAGGTGAACTTGCTTGAGATCCCCATTCAGTGAAATACACAGGTGAAGGGTTGGGGGTAGAGATATGAGTTGTTTATTAGAAGGAAATATCAATGTATAAAATTAAAGATTTACCATATTAATAAATTAATAAAATTAATAAACATTACTATATTAATTAAGTGATATGCCAAATGGCATACCAAATTACTTAACTGGATCTTAAACGTGTCTAATTCTAACAAGTTTTCTGACTACTTCCTAAAGAGGTCTGTCTCAAGGAAACAAATTATGTGGGAAACTGTGCTTATAAAACCCATGGTACTAATAATATAATCTGAACTTTATTACTAAATGTGACATATTTGACAGTAACTGACAGATATGAATGAACTTAATTAAGTATTAATAGTAATAAATCAAGGCAGGGTTTAAATATATGATTGAATATGACTTTTCTATCAATAAAATTCTGTGATCTTGCTGTCCTGAAAGGAGATAAATTTCTATTGCTTAGGACAGTATAGTGCCTACTTCATAATAAGGCTTACCTGTTATCAGACAGCACTGACACCTTCAAACATGCATGATGGTTCATTAACATAGTTAAGTAGTTTGTTCATACACTCAGGATTGACCTATTAATTTTAAGAATGTGGAAAATATTCACAGAACTCATGGAAAAAGTAAGAAGGCCTTTTGAATTCAAACTATCTTGAGGATGTGTGTGTGTGTACAAGTCTTTACATATTCCAACTTATAAAGCAGAGTACAAATGCTCTAGATGCAGAGACCACAAGCTAGTGGTCTTATAGGCAAATTCAGCTCGCAGACATGAGGACATATTTTGTTTGACCCATAGTGTTTTAAACACAGGGATATTTGAGGCAAAAAGTCTGTATTTCTTATTTCATTTTGGCAAATCAGGCAATAGTGGGTATCCCACATAACAATGGTTGGTTCTAAGTAGGAGCTATTCCATCTAGGTACAATACCCTTTGCTATTCTACTCTAGTCTAGCCCACCTACTCATTTGTTTTACCTACTTGGCCCCTGGACCCTGTAGGAATTTTTCACCTCTGTTCTAGACATTCAAAGCTCAAACAGTAGAGCACATAAGAGAATAACTGGTCATGAAAACTAGAGTATTCAAAGAAAATTTAATGCATAAAATATTTAATCTGGAAATTTAAAAGTTAAGTGGACAAGGGATAGTCAAAAAGGAAAAAGAAACATTCTTTGTTAGGGTCAGTAGGATGAGTGAAGACATCAAGGCATGAATAATCATTGTTATTTGGACTTCAAAGATTTGGGTAGGCAAATAAAACTAACTTTTCACATGAATATGATAGAAAGTGTTTGTGTTGACTCCAATTTGGTCAGAAATTAGGATCTACCAAAGACAAGCAACACAGTGAAAAGTGGAAATTTATAGGTAATGGTAGGCAAATGACTGTGTTGGGAGAGATCACATTCAGAGACCAGTTGAACAGTGGTACAGTGATCAAGTGTGAAATAAGGAAGAAGGCCTGGTCACAGGTTTGCAGCAATAGGAAAGGGAGGAAGACAACAGATGGGACATTTTGAAGAAAAAAGCACCTGGCCTTGTAGAAAACTTTCCCATAATGTTTGTCCTTAGGTAAATTGATATCCTGACTTTAAAATATCAGGTATATTTGTTGCATAAATTGACTGGTAGTCCATTTTTAAATGAAATCCATTTTTTATTTTTTGCACTTAATTAACTTTTATTTGAATTAAAGTTACTTCTTTTTAATACTGTTATTTTCCTTTTAAATGTTATTTTCAAGTATTTGTCCACAAATAAATATATTAACTTATAACACTGATGATGAATTATCATTTTTAAACTATTTGTTGGCTGAGCACCATGTGACATATTTCTCCTCCCATTTTATGCAACAATTGAAGATAAATCACTGAAGTTGGTGTTTGCTAAATTTTTTATTTGAGTTAATACACCTCTAATTCTAAGCAAGTCTCAGGTTAAGCATTGGTCATGATTCAAGGTCTGGTTCAAGGTCCATCCTGTGTCTGGCTCAGATGCATCTAACTAATGAGCGAATTTTATCTTCATTAAGATTTATAGGTATTTTAACCCACATATTAATTAAAATGCCTCCAACCTGAATTGAAATATTATGGTATCAACACATTATCTAATAAAACAATTTATACACAAAGAAGATTTTATTCTCTCATTTCAGAAGATCCGCCTCTAAATTTTAATGACTTGACTGGATGTGAGCCAGTGTGACTTTCACTCCACAGATATAAATCCAGATCTTTTAAAGATGATTTCACTAGATGTTGATGGTATCTATGCTAGCGAGTTCTATCTAAAACAAAGTACCCATCTATGATGATTCTTCTGAATGTAAAATCAAATTTACATGTAATTTATGACAATATATTCATGGCCATAGACTAATATGTGTATATAATGAAATTTTTAATTAAAGTTAAAATTATGATATATTCTATTTCAAGTCTACAAGGATAAATCTTAAATTTAACATTTACAATCAAAGAAAATGTACAAAGTAAGACTTAACACATGTAACTACATTTTAAAAATATATGTATATTATAACAAAATATTTTACTAATAGCAATAACTTTCAGAAAAAAGCATGTATTGATTGTATTCAGTGATATATTTGAGTGCTTTCTCTGAAATCATCTTCTAAGTGAGTTTTCTGTCTTATTTTAAAAAACGATGTTCATTTCAAGAAACTGAGGGTTATATACCATGCACATCTTCTGTTAAACATTCTACTACATAGCTCTTGCTTAGTGTATAGGAAATTGTCAATTGATTGGATGTTCAAAGACCTTTGCAGAATGGCATCTTTCCTACTATTAAAACTGGCAGACTTTTGATTTCAGACTTTTTGATCATTGCTACCTGGAACAGTTTTGAAAAGTGAGAAACAAAAGCTTCTTTGGGTGGAGTACATTAGTACTATCATTTGAACTGTATCCCTAACATTTTTTTGTTTCTTATTTCCAAAATGCTAGTTGATTCAGTAGTTTAAAAAAGTATGAAACCTGAATCCTTTATGAGTACAACCCCCCCCCCCCAAATTAGAAGTTATACTCATGTTGTGGCATGTATCAGTACTTTGTTCTTTTTGATAGCCATGATTTTAAAAATCTCACTAGGTGTTAACATCTTATAGATATATTTGCAATATTGATTTGCTGGCTTGCCAGTGCCTCTACATGAAGGTGAGCTCAACAAGGACAGAGCCTTATTCTGTTAAGTTTACTGGATTCCCCAGTGTCTACAGTACCTAGAACATAGTAAGTGCTAAGTCAATGCACTCTGAATAAATTTGATGAATTACTAAAAATTAAAAAAATAATGTTTACTTTGAGATCTAGGACACTTCCTGCCAATAGTTTTCTTCCACATCAGGAAGAAGTGATATATATTGTGAAAACAATTCATCACATCATTCCCCTGAGATTTATCCCACTATGTAGAAAGTTTCCATGATACAAGTTGAAGAGGATAAAGGGACAGAAGTCAAGGTAGCCCATAAAAAGATGAGACCAACTAACTCAGTACATCATAGAATCATAACAATGGTAATAAATCACTTATGATAAATTCAAACAACATTTACTTTTGGCAGGTAACTTTGTGCCAAGAATTTATCCTGCATTCCCTTTATTTATGATAAAACAAAAGTGACATTATACTTTGTCATGAAAGAATGCTGTAAGTGATGCTTTTAAAAATATATACACTGTTCTTGAAACAACTTCTTCCTGATTTATGTTTATAGATGTTGCCATGCACATGCTAACACAGATGATATAAAAAAGAGTTGTGGTCAGGAGCCATATGAATAAGCGTTGATGCATTCCTCATTAGATTAGAAATCTTAATACCTTACTTCCAATTTTTTCTTAACAGAAATTGATTTTATTCATCTTTGGAGATATTAATGATAACCTGTCAGTGGGATAAAATTCACATGACTTCAGATCTGTGGTGTAACATACTGTAATTACATATTCTATACTAGGAGACCACTCTTACGAGAACTCTTGAGGGTTCTCCTTCTAGTCCCACATTATTTTCCAACATGTAAAATTTTAGGCTAATAGTACCTAGACTTTATTCAATTTTATTTTTGTGTTCGTTATGGAAAAGCATCTAATATATGCACAAGACCAAAAGGAGAAAAAAAAGATAGATAAATTTGATCTTCTGTATAATTTCTAGGTGCTGCTGGATTCATGTTAACTCATGCTACCAATTGTTTCTGAAATGCTCATGTGTTTTGTAATGTCTCCACTAATTTAAAGACTTTGATCCTGCAAATGTTGATTTGTTTTTGTATTCCTAGACTTCTAATAAATAAAATAATTTTTTTCTGAAATGAGCTCTGAACCATAGGTCTTGAGACTTCTTGTTTAGTTAGCACGAAGAATATGACTTGGTGTATGCTACAAATGTTGATTTTTATCTATGCATTATTTGTTTGATCCTGCAAATGTTGATTTTTATCTATGATAAGTTAAATGAAGACTGAGAAGAAACAGTAAAATATTTTAAGGTCTTATATCTTCTGTACCAACAGATATTGGACTGAAAGTTCTGGTTTTCCAATTAAATCAAGTTGTTTGATATAGGTACTACTGTTATGTCCCTATCACCATCCAAGTCTTTTCTGTATTATGGTATGTGCTCCATCCTCTGGCAATGATGGGTCCTCTGTACCACTGTGGTATTTTAGGAGTGAGGATCCTATCATAATCCAATGCTTGGATGAATAATTGAAGCACATCTGGCAGACTTATCCACTTTTCCTTTTATCAGATGTGTTAGCTTAGGTTATTCTATAAGCACTCTGGAAATAGATTTTCTTAACTGTAAAATAAAGGAACTAAGCTGAAAAGAAGACTTCTAACTATTCTTCTGAGAAAGAGTAGAAGAGAAGAGGGGATAGAAGAGTGGACATAGCTATGGATTTTCCATTCTTACTAAGGCAGGTCCTCTTTGATTTGTTTTACATATTGAATTTTTGTTTAAGAAAATATTTTCAAAATTAATACAAGTTTGGAGATATCTGGGCTAGATGCGCATTAATTTTTAGCTTATTTTATTATATTATCTTAAAGCAACTTTCTGATCTGTAGATTATACAAGCAGAAAAGTAAGATGAAAGTACTCTGAATGGTAAGATCATGCAGGGTTTTTAAGCGTTTTCTGTATGTTCTACAGCAAACAAGCATTGCTATTATTATCCAAAAATTAATACTTTGAAAAACAGAATTAAAATACACTTAAAAAAACCAGAGTTTTAAAGAAATTTTAATTGAAATAAATATACATATATATATATATTTACACACACATATCTACATGTACAAATTAGAGAGAGAGAGAGGGAGAGAGAGAAAGAGAGAGAGGAAGAGAGAGAGGTTGAAAGAGCAATAGATATAGAGAAAAAAGTGCATATAATCATGGATTGATTTTTCAAAGCTCGGCATTTTAAAACTCATTTTATATAGATTAGAACATAAATCATTACATATTTTATGTAAGCAAAATCAGTTCCAACTTGTGTTTGTTTCAGGTGCTTTCCATTCTTAGAAATTATTTTAGTACATATTCTTTATATTTTTGAGTAAATATATTAAACACTAAGATATTTAAGACCAATTTATTTTTTAATGATTCATCTTTAGAAAACCAGACAAAAGAAACATTTCTATTGGTATTAATTAGTAAATGAGAAATATTTGAGACCATTAAAAAATTCTATAACTTAAAACAAAGGAGATTATTTCTATAATCCAGTCTAACTCTTTGTGAAATAATATATATTACACTTTTTATCATGTACTCATGTTGAACCTAATATTTTAAAATTGTTCCTAATAAGCCATTTTCTTAAATCATTCTGGCTTTTAAAGTAATCACTATTCAAGCTCCGATGAGCAGTGGAGCCAAAAAGCATTGTTTTAGTTTTTGCTGCTTTTAAAACCAGTTTGTTTTCCTGGAACCAGTCTGCCAAAGTCTTTTTGCAGTTCAGTAGTTAAGTGAGAAACAGATTTGCCATTAAAATGCACAGTCGTGCCATCTGCATAAAGATGTATAGAGCAGTAATGACATATCCATGTTAAATCATTAATAAAAAGAGAAAAGAGGAACGGGCCCATGACTGACACTGTTGCTTAATAACTGGAAGGAGAAGGAGAGGAAGACAGCCCTGTGAACAGTAACAGATTGATGTCTGTCGGAGCCATTTCTTATCTTGTGACAGCGTTTGGGCTGGAGCCATGCTCCCTACCTTCTGTACTCAAAACCCATAGTTCACTAGGCCAAAGCAGTTTGAGAAATTAATAAAAACCATCACTTAATTCAGAAGTCCCCTTCAAGAATATGTTCATTAATATTAGGTCGTCTTGAAGTGACATATGAAAGCCTTGGCAACTTCCTCAAAGTCTTCATGTGTGGAACTCCTGTGTGTTTCCCTCATCAGCATCTTTGAACCTTCCAAATAGTTCTTATTAGGATTAACCTGATATAAATAGGCTTTACTAAATGATTTCTTATTTTATTTTGTATTGGAGAGAGAGTTTCATAAGTGAATTGGTACATGATATGAATTTCAAATGTTAGAAAATCTCTTTGAGAAGGAAAAGAACAAATAAATGAACTCTAACCTTAGTAAAGTTATACTTTTTGTTCTTCTCTTTGATAGTGAAAAAGTTGTTAAACAACATTTATTTATTTTTATATAATATTTGAAGTTCCAGAAGGAATTATAGATAACTTCCCATTGGTCCCTAGAAACTAACAAGTTAAAAGAAACTTTTGACCCAAAGGGGAATAAAATTATATATATATATATATATATATATATATATGTATTTATATCAGGCATCAGAGATGTATGAAGGAGTTGATGACTAATTTTGGCTTTATCACAATGGGGACATAAATCTACCAGAGTCCTGGGAGTAAAAGTATTCAGATGGTATTAGTCTAGTAAGAGTAAAAAATGATGCAAATTTGAGGACTTCCTCTTTTTTTTTTCTTTTTGACAGTCTAAACTCCCCTTCTACTGTAATTATTAGTTATCAGTCATTGTTACATAGTTCAACATTCAATAAGATATGAAAATGGGTAAAATATCCTTTTTGCCTATACTTCAAACATTTCCTCTGGGTTCTAAATTGACGTGTGCAATGGGAAGATTAAGGGGTTGCAGGTCAAAGATCCAAGTGTTAAATTCCTTGTATATTGGGTGGTATTAAGAAAGTCAGCCTCTCTCTGCATCATATTTTTCTCCTTTAAATTTAGATCCCTTGTAGTCCTTTCATTCCAGGATTCTGTTATAGTAACAGCCATCATCCCATTGTGAGGATGAAGCACACATCAAAACTTTCCCCTGAACATTGTTGAGAACTTTACAAACTCTTGATGGGCTCCATAAAAGTGCAAAGCACAGCCGTTTGTAAAAGGGAACCACTGGGATTTCCTTCCTCAACCATTTACTCTGAGAGAGCCCAGTAATGTGCCAGGAACTGTGCTGGCCATGGGGAGGCAGTGAGAAATAACACATGCTTACTTCCTACCTTTGTGAAGCTTTTGGTTCAGGGGGCACTTTGAACAAGGGAAAAAACAAATGTATAAGTGTTATATTAACTGATTGGGAAAAAGGTACAGGAGTTAAGAGGAACTGAACATGACTGGGTTTTAGGGAAACCCTTGAGAAGAATTGGCTTGAACTGAGACATATTAGAAGAAGGAGTTTACTGGGAATTGAGTATAGAGCTTAGAAGTAAAGAGTGCCAAAAGTGTACAAGGCAAAGGAAACAGTAAGTGTAAAGGCCCTGGGCATGCTGGAGAAACTTCTTGAATACCAGTGTCACACCCCTGGGGGAACTGGAGCAGCAGAGGTTGAAGGTTTGGCAGGGGCCACGTTGTGAATGATCTTAGAGGTCAGAGTATAAATATTGTTTTGATTAGTTGGTGAGAGATAGCTCTATGACACATTCTCAGGGATTCAAGGAATACCTTTCCACTCCTGTGATGGATTCATTGCACTCTGAGTGAGCCCTCTAATGAAGAAGCTGCTTATTTACCAGCATAGGGAATTCTGGGTGAATCTTCTGATCACTGTGCTAAATAATAATAGTAAGCCATAAGAGTCTGAGAATAAAGAATGCTAACCTAAAGTTGTCATTTCTAGGAAAGAAAATACAAATTAACAATATTTACTGATCAGAATATTTCTAAACTATAGAATCTTCTTCCCTTTATTATTATTTTATTTAACTAGAGGTCAAATATAAAGGCTTTCCCTAAACTACTTGTAGATTGCAAGTTCTGAAGGACTCTAGATCCCTGCTATTCAAAATGTCATCGGTGAATCTGCAGCAATAGCAGCATTGGGAGTGAATTAGAAATGCAGAATCTCAGGTCCACCCCATTCCCACCGAATCTGAAACTGCTTGCTATTATGATCTTCAAGGGGATTTTTGTGTACATTGAAATTTGAGAGTGTTACTCTAGGTCCTGGGAAAAATGAATTTAAGATAATTTATAAATTGAGCATCTAGAGTAAACTTAAAATTAGCTTCTTTGTAGTTAATTATCATTTTAATGTTAAAATGTCCTTAACACTTTCATAAATTCTAAGTTAATTATTGTTATGGAAAATGTTTCACTAGGAAACAATTACTCTAGGCACAGTGCCAAAAGTTTCAAGGTTTAAAATTTACTCAAAACACAACAAAATATTTTGAGTGTATACATATTTCCTTGTAGGGCAGAAATAACCATGCTAAATATCAACTATTGATTACTGAAATTTCCTGTAAGCAAACTATGTTCCCATAGTTTGCAACAATTCAACAGTTACGTTCTTTGTACTAAAAGTATTGTCAAATAATCAGTTAGTCCATAAGACCCTTACAGTTAAAATCAGAACTATTTATGGGATTCATGTTTGAAATTTCCAAGAGTATTTGGACTTATTTGGAACTCATGTTTATATAATAAAAACACATTCTTAACAATTTATTTAACTAAATTTGGAGTGAGAAGCTCTCAATGGATGTATGAATCATGGGAGGCTTGCCAGATGTTTTGGAGTGTGGAATTCAAAATGCATTAGCAGCATGGCATGTCATGAAGTTTGATGCAAAACATTTCTCCTCCCTTTGCAAAAGCCTTGTTTAGTTTCTATTGGAAGGCATGAACTATGGTGACAGTTCATCGCTCTAGGGAAACATCTAAAATCCATAAGTAGTATCTACCCAGACAGTGGAAATATGAGGCAATTATCTACATAATCAACATCATGAAAAAGCCTGCCCACCCAGCCATAACCAGATAACCAAGTCCAAAGTGATATTTAACCTGTTAGGTTTATTTCATTTTTCAATGCCTAACATACTGTAGAAGATCTTCTGTCCCTTGCTTCATTCTCACCTCCCCCAACAGAAACTTTACAGAGCAAATACAATCAGTTACAAAAATCTTCTGAAATATCCCATAATTTCACCACCACAGGGGTAAGAATTTCTCTGCTTTCTCTAGGATACTACTGTGCTATTTATACATTTTTTTCATTCCTTTCCTCTAAATCTCCCCTTTCATCTTTCCATTTTCCCCTAGCATCTAATAGCATCAAGTAGTGGGCTTTCATTTAATATATGTAAAGTGAAACCTAACCCCTCACACATCTAAAAATAAGATTTTTCTTTTGACCCTGTCCTTTCCTAAAGGGACTATTTATTTTTCCTTTTTTTCTTAGTATTGAACCTCTTGAAAGAGAAATCAACACTCTCTAGCCTTATTTCATCCTTAACCAGTCCTCTCAAGTCAACTGAGTTATCTGTTGGTAGTATCCCAAATTACCTCCATATTCCGAAGTTCAAGGGTTAGTTTTTAATTACTTGTTATGCTCCTTAAAATTCTCTGCTTCCTCCTTCCTCGGAATCTCAGGTACCACTCTTGCCATCTCTTCCCAGACTTTTGACTTTATTTTTTCAGTTCTAGCCACATTTCCAGAATTGTGTTCCTTTCCTCTCTTTTCTGTTCCATGATTAACTTGCTCTCTGATTTCCCTTCTGCCTTTTCTTGACACTAGTTGTATGCATAGCAGACCATTTTCACAGGGCTTTTAGAAGTTTGATCCTTAAAAACTGTTTCTCTTTTACCTAAAAATCCCCTAATGGTCCATTACTTATGAGTAAAAGTGCCTCCTTTACTTAAAATGTGAATTATCACAAATGGCATTTTATAAATATTGAAAGGCTTTTGGCAATGTGAATCATGCCTATGTACCAATGTTGGGGAAAATAACATTCTCTGAGGGTAATACCTGACATTTATTGACTTTACATGTTTTTGGCGTTGTGCTAATTGCTTTAAATGTATACTTTAATTCTCACAATAATACTATAATTTGTTCTCATCATTATCTTTATTTCCTGGTCATAAAATTTAGTGACTTGTTCATAGTCACACAGAGATTAAGTGTTTCAGCCAAGGTATGAAATTAGGTACAATTCAGACTCCATGAATTTAACCAGACTCAGTATCATCAGTCTCTAATCTTGCCAACAGGACCCCCTTTTACTAAAGGAATAGCATACCAGGTCCTGTTCTGATCCTTCCTACAGGGTAAGGAGTCTGTGTTGCGAAGGTACATGGCACCCCGCACATGGGTGCTGTCTCCTAAAGAATGCTTGGAGCATCTGAAACTGGAATTGACTTCCTGACTCAGTGCTGATTTCCAGGGTACAGGTAGGCCTCTTTGGATAAAGACCACAGTGTTAAGGGTTCAAACCTCTAGTTAAGACAGGTATTGCTAAGGTGCTAGTTGATGTCCATCCAAAAAAGCTGTACTTGAGGCCTCATGTGTTGGATAGGGGTGGGACTGGATTGAGAAAGGAAACCAATTGTAACTAGAATTGGGGTTGGGATCTCTCTGCTCTACCATATTTGGGTACAGAAATTCAAGTAACCTAAGGATTCTAAAACATGATCTTCCAGGTAATAGGTAAAATTGTCCAAGGAGGAAGACAGAGAATATTTTATTTTATTGTTGTTTAGTCTGCTTAAAATTTTTCAATACTTATACCTATGATATACAGACCTCAATTTATCTGCTCGTCCCAGGTATGGAATTATTAGGTGTAGCCCTGGTTATTGAGTCTAGGTGTTTTTTAAATTTTTTTCCCTTTTCCCACCATTCACGTAAAGCTACAGTAGATTGAGCATCACAAAGCATTTTTCTTTTCTTTTTCTTTTTTTCCACGCATGTAACAGTATTATATAACTAAATAATTTATTTTGTTTAGATATACGAGAATCACAGGGAGCAATCATTTTCAAAATTTAATGTATATAGGAACCACCTAAGGTGTTTGTTAAACTGTAGACACTGATTTGGCAGGTGAGGAATGGGGCCCGAGAGTCTGAATTTCCAACAGGTTCTCCATAATGCTCATCTTTTCTGTTTTTGGATCACATTTTGAGCATCAAGGACCTATAGCACTTGTTTAAAATGCAAATTCTTGGGCATCACCCTAAGAAATTCTGATTATAGAGATCTAAATGGGACCCAGATGGTGAGCAAAACAAGAATTTTTAAGAAGCAACCCAGGTGGTGCTGGTAAGGTGGTCTGTAGCCCACATGTTGAGAACAAATGCTTTAGAACATGCTTCTCAAACTTTAAAGTACATATGGATTCCTAGGGATTGTGTTAAAATGCAGATTCTGATTTAGTTAGATGCTACATTTCTGGTAGGCTCCAGTGAAGCCTGTGCTGTAGACCTTGTAACCTCTCTCCAAGCCCAGGTTTCAGGGAATCATCTTGAGGTTTCCTTTTCTGGCTCTTTTGCATACAGTCTATTTATTTGTAAAAATAAGGGATGAGAAAGTGATGTGAGATATAATGTCTATGGATAACATCTGCAATCCTTTATTTCACAAGTTGCATACAAATAATCTTCAAGGTCTTTGTGTGACATCTAGTTTGCCAGTGGTCATTTTTGTGAATTTCTGCAAGTTATCCAGAAAGTTGGAAAGACAAATGAACGACTTAAGAGTGCAAAGGTAAAATGAGCATAGAATATTATAAAAACATTTCAGAGCGGCCCTTCTAGATCTGGAGTGAGATGTAGGGGGCTGGTGGGAGGGATCTGTTTTTATGTCCTTAACTTTAGAAATTTCTCCTCATTGTTTTAAGTTATACCATGGGCCTTGAGAGGTGCTGTGTTCCCTTCTTAAATGACAGAAAAAGTAATGAACAAAGGTGAGAGAGTTGTTTCACAGCATTAATGATCTCAGTTGAACTGTCTGGCATTTATTATTTGCAGTATTTCTCACATTTAGACTTGGCACAATAGTGTTAGTAGATTGCATACTATGGGCAGAAAGGAGCTTTGGAATTGAATTTATTTCTTGCAAGCTAAAAAGTTCAGACTGATTTATACATGTACAAAGGAATAAGATTCAATGAGCCTTGATGAGACAAAGCTGGAATAATTCAGAATCAGGAGGCTGAAATATTATAGGCTGTTTGTTCATCTCTGAAATCTCATACTGTTATTTAAATTCCTCTAAGTTCATTAATCCCATTTAATAGCAGCTGATGCAAATCTACTCGGACTTTTGGGAGGGAAAAAAATAATGAGCCATAATGCCCTCATACCACAGAAAATAATACAATTATTTTTACTTTGCAAGAGGTCACAATTGAAGAGTTTGAGATTTTGAGCTGCCATAACTACAAATTTAGCAAAAAGTAGGCATTTAATGATAGAGTTCACTTTGGTGGTTTAGGTTTTATTTTGAATTGTTTGTTTTGTCTTAAAAACACTAATGCTGAAATGTTGTCTCAAATCTTTATTTTCAAATCACTTATTATATTACCATAAATTACAGGGTTCAGTAAAGGCCAGATTTAAAAGAAAGCACACTTTACTGTCTCATTTTGCTATAAATAACCTGACACTTTATGAAATAAGAATTATCATAAAAGTTGTTCTTTTTTTTTTTTTTTTTTTTCTTCTATAACTACAGTTGCAAGCACTGAGCCAATGGCCTTCCTCCAAGTAGCTCAGTGGACTAGTCCAAATATAGGCGTATAATGGGTAGAGGTTAACTGTAGGAAGTCTGAGAAAAACGGTAATCTATAATTTCACCACAATTATAATGTTTCCCTTAAATAATAGTTCAGTCTATGGGGTGAGTGCTAACAAATACCTTTTAAAGATGCTCTTATTACTTTCATTGTTTTGATGCTTTGGCACTCTCCACACATGCCATGAGAAGCAGTAAAAAAGACCTGGGCTGTGACCCACGGTGGTTTAGAGGTTGAGGGTAACAATCAGGCAGAGGTCTTCAGCCCATCACAAAGGGTGGAGTACCTTGTTATCTGGAAGGCTGGGCTGTGCCACATACACAGGAAGCAAAGCTAGCAAAGTTAAGAGACTTCGTCAAGATTAACCAGGCCTCCATCAAAGCCCCACAGAGGAGAACATGTTTGCTCAGTTGGGATGAGTTAGAGAAAAACCTTTCTTTTTTCAAGTAAAGAAGTAAGATAACTCAAAAGGCTCCAACTTAGTGAGGTTAGGTGGAAATCCCATTTTTTTTTTTTTTTTTTTTTTCTGTTTTATACCCTGCCTTTGTGAAATAAAAACGTAAAGTAAAGCTGTCTCTTGGGTAAAAGATCCAGTGGGGTCATACAGAAAACAGTATGGGCACAACATAGGTGGAATATGTTCCAGGTCCCAAGAACCAAAACAAAGCATGTGAGCTGTACATTAAGAACAAATGGTGAATAGTGAGTAGAATGAACATATCAGCAATTTTAAAGTTTGAGATGTATTATTCCCAGACTTCAAAATTTATTGTCATCTAATATCTTGGGGACAAAGAGCAGTCTGGCTGGAGGAAAAGTCCTCCCTGGATCAGTTGGCAAAGGGAACAGTAAAACGGACAACTGTCCTGAATAGATTTATTGGTATATTTCGGGAGCGTCCTTCTTCTGTCCCCACTGTCACACACTGTACTATTATGGATTGTGATTAGGGATGGGATCATGCATTTTGCCAAGTTTAAAACCCACACAAAATTGTAGGGTTAGAGTCTGGAACAAAATTCCAGTTTCTTGGTGTGGAGTTTTTCTACTTATGGCAAAATGTGGCTTCCGGGAGGGTGAGTTAAGATGCCTCAAAGGGAAAAAATTCTTCCAAGGGAACATTTTGATAATTCAAGTGTAAATAAATATAAATCCAAAACACATTTTTAATTAAAGGGAAATTGCTTAGAAAAACACATTTATATCCACTCCTCTTCCACACAACCTCATTCACAATCCCCTCCAAATAAAGTTCAAAAGGGGTAGCTTTGGAAAGAGAGGGTTTATAAACCCACACTGGATTGCCTCTTTCAGTGAGTGTTTCAGAATCAGGCTCTTTGGATACACATCAGATTTATTAAACTAGTGCTAAAAAGTGTTGCTTTAAACACAATAAATCATTTTAAATAAAATAGAAGTAACTGGTTATGAAGCCCATGTTGTCATTTTTCCATATTGAACGTGCTGAAATTTTTGCACTTTCATCTTAACAACATACTAAGTGATTTTTCCACAAGTGGGTTTTTCCATTTCCGAAGAAGTCTCAGTACTTTTAACAGTCACAATTTCTCTGCATTTTCACCTGTTCTTTTACCATTCCATCATATCCAGGACACTTGAATTACTGTATATAAAATAGAAAAATTTAGTTGAAGCTTTATTTTTTTTTTTCTTTTAGGCTCTCTCTCTCTTCTTGTGGCTTTTGTGTTATCTTATAATTGTTTCATAAAATGCTTTCAGGCCTATCTTCTCTTTATATAGATATATAAAAATACATATAATAACCAACCATTCAGAAGGAAAGAAGACAGGAACAATGGGAAGGGGGAAATGTGAAAAGCAGTATTCAGTTACCCTCAAACATTTGTAGTATCTATCCATGGTCTAGTATTTTTTTTTTCTTTAAATCTGGCTTCAAAAGGAAGCCCAAAGACACTGATAATAATCCTAGAGAGCTCTCACCAGCTGTCTACAAGGACAAGCAGAATTTACTATTTGTTTCCCTATTTATACAAAAAGGCTAGAGGAAGTTTAGTTTGTAGAAATAAAGTAATTAGAAAGAGCACATAGAAGCAAGCCTTGAATTTTTATTCTCAGGAGTGTTTCTACATTTTCTTCCCCTATCCCCATACAGACATCTGTAGCCCCATGAGATTAATCTCAAGAGCAGAGGATATCTTATTCACTTTGATTTCCTCACCATCTATCTTTTAACCTGGAACTTAAAAGAAGTGCCCAATAAATGTGTTTCAAAAACTTTTTATTAAAAAAAAATAATATGTCTGCATGAGTGTGCACATGTGTTCCTTTTCCAGGCCCCACAATGACAAAAGAAATTTACCCTCCTTGAAATCCCCCATAGCATAGAGGGCTATAATGAGCAAAAGTACTAGAGGTATATATAAATCCCATTCATACATCACATTTGTACTTATACAAATGCAACTAACAACTGACCCAAATATTCCAGGATCTAAATACTCACAATCACCTTTGTCATGCAATTTATTACTGTTTTCTTAGTATTCACAAGGATATCATCTGTTTAAGACAAAGTAGATTTGAGATCTGATTTTTGTTTTAAGTATTAATGGCACATACTAGTAATAATGAGTTTTAAAAATGAACTAAGAACTGATTTTAAGTAGAGCCCATACTTGTTTTTTTCCAATTTGAAACACATAATCCAAAGGCAAAAGTAGTAAATATGTGATTTATTTATCTGAACTTTCAATAGTTATCCTTATGTATATGCAAATCCAAAGAAACTCAGTGAAAGTACATTTTGGGGATCTCCAGACTATACTACCCCACACTGAAAATATCATAATTAAGAAATCAAAGAGTTATATTAAAAATCAGAGTTAAAATCTTTAAATTCTAAGTTTTAGTCTGCCCCTTCTTTGTGGTGGGGGAGCCTTTTGTATTATTTTTAAGTAAATATACAGTATTTGACATTATTTGCAGGGAAGTTTCTACTTTTAAAGCAAAACTCAGAAAACACTATTTAGTTTTGGTTGATGGTCAATGCTTACCATCCACTAATAGAGAGGTAATTTAGCAATAGCAATGAAGACTTAACTATTTGTTTTTTCTTTAACTGAATTTCTTCTGTTCAGGTTAATCATTAAACACATTGAGTGGCATAATTGAGGGAAAATGAGGTTTCCCAGGCTATGAATGGTTTTCTGATAGGTTACAAATGTATTCTGAACAGATAAGCTACTGTATTTTCAATTGGACAATCAAAATATCATTTTACTTCAAAGGAAAGGGAGCAATAATTGAATGCCTTGACTGACTTCATATTTATGGTTATTTTCTCATTATGGAATACAATTGGACATAGTTTTATATTCCTATGAACTGAATGCATTTCTTCTGCTCACGAAATTCACTTACATGAAGAGAGGTATTGTATGGCAGATAAATAAATGAAAGGCATATAAGAATCAATTCAATGGCAATAAACCATTCTTGCTAGGTATTCAGTCACCCTCTCAATGGAGTAAAGACTATCTTGGTTTTTATCTTTTCTTGAAATCATTTCCTTTGCCCCTTTAGTTTAGATATCCACACATTTGTATTTAAAGGCATTTTACTTTTCTTTAAAGATCCTGAGGAATAGGGGAATACATATAACGCCAATTCTAAAGATACAAATATGACCCAAAGTGACACAAACAATTTTTAAATGTTATTTGGAAATTAAGAACTTTATAGTGCAACAAAATAGCAGTCAATTCACCAATTTGTTACATTGGTGACTGTAGGTGTTTGGAAGGCAATTTAGGGAAGTGAACAAAACTGTAATTCAGCTGTGAAGCCTCTCCTCTAATCATGTGTAGTATTCCCTGAGCCAAGAAGAGCGCCCTACACATGCTTCTGTAGACACAGGATGTCAGAGGTCAACTTTCCCACCTAGCACAAATTTATGTCTGAAATCGGACTTTAATAAGTGTCATTGTTTCATTATTTAACATTTATCAAATACCAGTGGTGCACTTTATGATAAATAAAGCATCAACTGGTCTCAATGAATCCCACATGTTGTTTTATGGAAAAGGCAAAGTCAGACTCCTAAGATGAGCATAAGAATCAAATCAATGTTACTCTCCAAATACAATGCTTGAGGTCTTTGTTTAGGATTCTTCTGGAATCTAGGATTAAATAAACTAAATTATGCTCCTTCCAAATCTTTTGATATACCTTGCATGTATTATAACTTTCTTGGATTTGTTCTCAATTTATACTTTTAAGTCCTAGAGTTCAAGAAGTCTTTCTACTGGGGAATAGTTTAGTATTAATGCAGGGGAATAAAAATTGGAAACTATGAACATTCATTTTGGTATACAAAAGACAGGTTTAGAAGGGCTTCATAGGAACAGTTCATTCCTTCAACAACATCTCTTGAGATAATGCTATAAGAGATGAACAAGTTATTATTTCTGGCCCCCAAAACACACAATCTAAGAGGTGGGATAAACAAACACATAAACAGAGGATTGCATCACAGCTTCAGAGAGACAGGAATTACACACCTGGGTATCCCAACAGTTGGAGTGGGTTGGGAGTAAGGAAAGGAAATTCTTCCCTAAAGCAGAATGTGGTTAGGTTAGGTCTTAAAAGATCATGGAAATGAGTTTGTTTGAGGGCTGGAAGGAGAGTGCCCACAGAGGAGGAAATGGTGTAAGTCAAGGTGTAGAAGCAGAGAAGAGCACAGGGCATATGGAAATGGCATAGGCTGGGACAGCAGGAGAGTGATCCCAGTGAGGCTGCAGCAAGGAGGGAAATTCTAAAGCACTTTGTAGATTCTTTGTACACTGACAACACTGGGGACTGTTTGAACACATTTAAACTGGTGAGTATCATGAAAATTTTTACTCTTTATAAAGATTTTAAGGGGATTTCTGCAGAAGAGAGTACTGAAATGACCGAAGATTAATAATGGGTGCTTTAACCTACTTTGAGATATCACCGCGATTTACTTCTTTGGGCCTAAAGGCACCACTGTTTGGGTGGGGTTTTTGAAAAGATATGAACTGCTGCCACACCTTATTGAAATGTGTCCCTATTCAGTCAATGGACTTCCCAGAACCACAACAGTTCCTGCACCAAAGCAGACATTGCTCTCTTCTTTACTGGATGGCCCTCATCAAATGCTATTTGGCAAGTCACTTTACTTCCCATTTCATCATAAAAATCACTGTCACAGTTTCACTATTGGGATTTACTAAATACTCCTTTAATGCCACCATATGCCATCAGTAATCCTGGTTCTTCAACAATGTCATTATGACCAGTAGCTATTAGTAATATTTGTTTTATGATTACAACATGCCAAGCACCATGATGAGCACACACATGCATTATTGTATTCAATTCTCTAAAACGGTTATGAGTAAATATCCTCATATCCCCAATTTGCAATAGGAAGACACTGAGTCTTAAGAAAGCAGTGTGATCTGCTCTCAGGCAACACCAGGAAGTTGCATACCTAGGGGAAAAAACCAGAGTCCTTTCACCCCAAAGCGGCTGCCCTCCATATATAATATAGAGATTATATATAATCTCTATATTCTGCCTGTTTGAACCAGTTTCCACTGAAACTTTTTCACTTTTATCTCTTGCTTCTAAAATATTTCTCTTTTCACTATCCTTCAAATGAAAATATTGCAGTATCTGCAAGAACTTCTTTAAAATGAACTCTTAAAGTTTAGTTTGTTTTGTTTGTGTCAATTGGCTTTTTCAAATTCTCTCTTTTGTTTTGTTGCAATTTTGGCTTTACTGGTACTTTAAATCAGGACGTTTCTTCCTGTGGAGTCCACACAGGCCACTCTTGGGACATCCTTACGTTACAGCAGAGGCTAAAAATGGAAAAGTCAGGGTCCTTAACTGGATTCTGGCTTTATAATTGCTTCTGCGGTGCTCCAGCCACATCCCCAGATGTGTGAGAGAGACAGAGCGGGCAGGGAGGGAAGTGAAATGTTAAAACAAGGCTAAGCAAACAGTTTGCCCAACAGATGTTAACCCAATTCATAATTTAAAAGTTCCTATTTTTTGCTCACTACTCAGACAATGAACATTTTAATTTCTCCTCCAAACACTGCTTGTGAATTAGGTTCAGAAAGTTTCGGTCATTAATATTTCCATCAAACTTTCTTCCTTGTCATAGGTCAGAGAAACAAAAGGGGCATGTTTTCTTTTTATTTGAAGCCTAGCATTATTACAAACTCTTGTTAGGATTGAAACAATTTGTTTAAATGTCCCCTTAGTTAATATGGTTACCAGGACTAGATTTAATCAAGATTGAATAACCTATTGTTACAGCACAAATCCCACTGGAAATGCAATGCCCTAGAGTTATATTTACATAATTTTAAACAGAATAATTGAAATCAACTATGACCAGCTCCCCCAACCCCCAAGCCCCTCTTCACAGTAACCTTAGTCCCCAGATGGAATATAGGAGACATTAAAAAGCCTGGTGAATTGAGTAGAAGAAATCTTATGGTTCGCTATTAAGGTATGACAGCAGAATATTTATAGGTATTTATGATGAAGAGAAGAAAAGAATATTTGCATACATTTATAAAACTGTTTTTACAAATCATTTAGTTGGCAGAATTCAGACTATACATGTGTCTCCTAACCTCCAGCTCTACATTCAAGCCATGAAAAATTTGCACCCCCATATGTCCCCACAATTGACCTCATACCACAAGTCCCACAAATAGAACCAGCTCATGGGGGCAGGAAGTCAAAGCTGCCACAAGCGATGGTAAGAATATTGGTAGTAAAAGTAAATGTATATCAGAAGGGCAAAAATATTGCAAGCCTCATGCTTGTGCTGTAAAAGGGCAGTAAGTAAAGAACAAAGAAATGAAGAAAAGAACAAAGAAAATAAAACCCATGAGAAAAACTTCAGAACCATCCAATGTTAGAGAAAGCTCAGGTGTTCTCTAGGGAGAACATTCCTTCAAAGGGAGACCGATCTTGTATTTTTTTCTTTCTTCCTTTCCTTTTTTTGGTGGTATCTGAATCATTTTTTATAGGTTAAAATCATGTACTTAAACACTAACTTAAATACTTAGAGGACTGACAGAAGAGAACTGAGTTACTGAGTGGGGGAGTGGGTGGTGTGAGTATCCTATTTATAATTGCAGGTATATTTACCACAGCAACAGAAGCAGGATTCTGATGAAATGCTGCTGCTGCTGCTCCTGATTGATTCATTTTGCAGAATCATCGGTTCGAAGGCCTGGATGTGACTTTAGAGACTAAATCCTCCATGTGCTGTATTTTGCAGATGAAAGAAAAACACCACTGATTACTAAGGATCAAATATTTTAACTGAACGTATTTGTGTATTTCTGTTCTGGATTCTCTGTTGTCCTTTCAATTATGTGATAAACCTAGGTATATCACAGATAGAGTACTTAAATATTTAAATACTTCAAGCAACATAAGTATTTGACTGAATCACATTTAAAAATTTCACTTTAAAAAGTTTTGTTCAACCATATCAAATTTCTAGTTTCTCTTTTTCCCTGTGGGAAGTGTCTCATCTTTTCCAATGAAAATAGCTTTACTTTGGAGTAATTTGTATCTTATCATTTTTTAAAATTTTGCCTTCCAACAAATGTGTGACTATGAGAGCATTATTTTTCCCCTCCCATTCTGAATGTTGGATGGGAAACTATAGTTATAAAGAAATACATGAGAAAGCATGGGGGATGTCTAGAAAACTATGGCATACGCAACCTTTGTAACTAAAGCCATATGTATTGGGTTTTAGTAAAATTGTTTTGCATTCATGAAAAACATTTACGGGGATAAATATTTTAACATTGATTTTTATTTGCAATATTAATGAACTTAACTATCTGTGAAAATGAAACTGAGTCATCAATGTTACATATACACTCTGTATTAGTTATTAAATATTAAATATTACTATTATATGCTATGCCAGATATATACATATATATATACATATACATATATATATAAATTAATTAGAATGAAGATATACTATAGTTTTTGTTTTTCTCTTTTCTTCTGGTAATTTTAAGCTTTAAGACTATGTCTCATTATGACTACTATAAATGGTGAAAGACTTTGGAAATCTGATGATGTTTTTAATACTGGCCAATAGATTTTTTAAAAAAAATTTATGACATTTTCCTAGTGATATCAATAGAGAGAAGGATAATACCCATAAAACCAAACTGGCGATGAGATATTCCATACTAAGCCTACTTTTCTCCTCATTGAGATCTCGGGCAAAAAAATTAAATCTTAATTAGGCAGCTCCTATGAATGAGAGAAAACAGGGCACACTTTCACCCTCGTTGTAATATGTTCCAGAAACCAAAAACAAACAACTAAACAAATAAATATTTAATACAGAAGTAAATAAACTGTTCTGCTGTTGATTCCCTGATCTCGGCAGTTGCTGAGTAGAAGAAAAAAATGGGTAGCTCAGTGCAAGAGAGGGGCACACATACTCAACAAAAAAGCCACATGATTAGAGACTTTGTTACTAATTACAATTAAACTGAAAAATAAACAGTTGCCTTTTGACTGGATAATCATGTGTTTGAAGGACAAAGGCTGTCCTGAACGATCCTCCTTGCTTATTGTTATTAACTTAGCAACAGACTGTTTTAGACAATAAGCCCTATGTTCACAATGAAAGTGAAATAATTATAAAAGATGCAAAATCAGCTTTGAAAAATTCTACTTTCCATGTCCTGGATTTATGAGGGAAAAGTGAAGTGGGAGCAGAGAGAGGAGGGAGAATAAAGGAAAAAGTATGTTTTAGATCATCTGCAAGACCTGATAAGCAATGGAACAGAGCATCAGGTTAACATTTAGAATTTCTTTATTTCTTTGCATTAACCAAATCTAATTATATGCAATTTTATTTTATTTTTTGGCCAAATACCTGAAAATCTAAAGAATGCATTTTCTGTATATCTAGGGTCTAAAAGCCAGTTATAGATAAATTGTGCAAGGAAAAAGCAAAATAACCATTATTGTGTGTGTGTGTGTTTGTGTGTGTGTGTGTGTGTGTGTGTGTATGACTTTAACTTCTATACATTATTGATTTTAACAATTATTCAGGTAGTACATGAAAAGATATTATTGATTCAGTAGATGGCAGTCTTCCCACTAAGCGAATCAGAACCATTGTATAAATCACATTTTAAGAGAAGGAAAACTGTATTTTAAAGTAAGATACAGTTTTTCTAATGCTGGTTATTAGAACTACATTTAGTTTGAAAACTCAAGTCCTGATGTTGATGTAAATCAATTTAAATTAGTTCCTAAATCAATGAACAAGTTGGCGCTATCACTCTAGTTGTTAGAAGAGAAATGACAAGATGGATATTTCCCTCAACTCTCTGAGGACTCACTTGCTAGGTAAGAACAGAAACTGATCTGTATAGGCCTCTAGAAGTTGAACTCAAGTTCCATCACCCTCCCTTACCTTACATCCCCCCAAACAAAAGAACACGCAAATTAAACCAAAAAAACTTTCTTTTTATGTTGCTGTGCTCAACCAGAATTTAGACATAGATAATATTGAAAAGTTTGGTAGCCTTTCTGAAGAATGACTTTGTCCTGACACTTACCTTATAATCCTGAACAGGTTACTTAGACTCAGCTCAAGTCCTTCCTTTGTAAAAGCAGGGACAATAAAACCACCCTCACAAAATCACCATGAGGATTAAAATGACTTTTCCTAGGCATTTAATAAAACTTCCTTTTCCTTTCTCTCCTTTCCTTACCTTTCCTTTCTTTTTGTCTTAAAACCAGTCTTAGAAAGCTATAAAAGTGTATATTCATCTTTGTACACTTTTAAAGTGAATTAAAATTACTTTTCTTCTGATAATTTTAAACTATTTGTTATGAAAATTGGCACTATTCTTTAAGGGATGTGGGACCCAGACCCAGAATCCAAAATTGGGGAACTTACCACTATTTGAAATTGAATGCTTTTACTTTATTGCATATGCACAGTATACAGATCAATTGCATATGCACAGTATACAGATCATTCATTATGTTTTGTACTATGTAGGAGCTTGTGCATCAGAGTTAATCTTAAATGAAAATGACATTTTTTTCCTATTAAGAACATGTAATACAATGTTTAGTATTAGAAATGAAAAATTAAAACTAGAACTATTTGGTGGGGATACCAAACAATGCCTTGTAAAAAGAAAAATTCTGACTATATCTGTAATCCTTTTGTACTCTTTTCTCTAAGTACAAGGACTTATGATTTGTACTCTGGTAAATGCAAATTATCATAAAGCAACAGAACCCCTTTGCTCCTAGATCCACTAATATTTTGTCAAACACTATTGTGAATTGAATATCAAATGACTTCTGGCTTTATATGAAGAGTAAAAATCATTTTATATTCAATGTCCATTTCTTCAAAAAAATTTAAAATAGTTTAAAAAATTCTTTGCCCAGTGAAATGTCACAGATGATCAATTTTGGCATTGAACTTGGACTTAGGACTCCTATGGCAGGGGGTACCTGGCTAGTCTCCATTCCACAAGTCTCTTCAGGGTCTACCTTTGATGCCTTGACTCTGGAGAGTAGGGAACCTTACTGAGAAAGCTGATTTACACTACCGAAGGACGATCCTTGTACTACGTAAACAATTTGGATAGTTAATGAAAAGACAGACAAAGCTGTTGCTCTGAGGGTACAGCATTTATTACAGTCAATCTTGATGGGAAGGACTGGGGAAAAGGATCAATTGTTTTATATCACTGCAATAGAGTGGTCCTGGGCTGCCTGGCACAGACCTGTTACTTAGAAATACAAGCTGAGTCTCCTCTGCTGCTTGGATTTCTACCAATTCTGTATTGTTTGTCAGAGAGCTACCTGCTTTAAGGAATGTTGTCACGATTTTTTTGTTTGTTTTTTCTGGGGTTTTGATTTGGTTTTTTTTTTTTTTTTTTAAGGTAAAGTAAATAAGAATTAATACAACTTTAAAATTTCATTCCCTAAAAGCTTTTCATGTAAATTCACTTACTTCTTCAGGATTTTTGCTTTTAAAATAAACTAGCACATATTTTATAAAAGATAAAAAGGTGGGGTAGGAGAACGTGAAATACAGATCCAAGAGGATGATGTTCATTCATGTGCTTTCCAAAAGTCAAAAGAGAAGGGGGAACTGTGTAAAATAACCAAGAAACAGTTATTAAATGAGAGAAAGAAAGCCTGCTAGATGAAGTGGCTTTCCCTATGATTGGCATCTTTTTACTTAGTGAATGCACTTGACCCCACCTCTGCTACATTGCTATGAATATTGGTATAGTTCAAATGTGTGGTGTTAACAACATTCAAGCTATAAGTCACTGAGAATGGCAAGTTGCTTGAATGTGAAAATGCCTCATCTCATTTTTCTCTAAATTCTCCACCCAGAACTGAATGCCTTACATACTGCAGGCTTTTGAAAAATAGCTGCGGAAGGAAGGATGGAATGATAGTCATTGATCACCAATTTATGGGGATTTAAATTAGCTCAGGATAGAGATTGTTAATCTGCAAAATCAACATCCTGGTATTGGTCTATAATGCGAGTTGCTTAAAAATCTCACAAACACTTTTCTGCCCAGCTATGATGGGCAGTCATTTTTATTCACTTATTCTGAAAACCATCCATTGAGATGTATTTTCACTACCCTCTATGAACCTCCTCTCCACTTAAAGTCTGCTGACACCCACTGAGTAAATTTATCCTAGCATGTAAACCATCAGATCATTGCAGATACCCTTCCAGCATGCAGATCTATTGGCAATCGACTCCAAATTCCAATGGTTTTGCCCAAAGTTGGGAAAACATTTGATTATATGCCATTCTTAGTCTCCAGATAATAAACAGAGTTTGGTTGATGTTATATTGATATATAGTATTTCTAGCTCAAAGGTAGCTTTACTCACCTGACTGCCAATTAGGATCAAGGCCTTTTTTTTTTCATAAACCCAATATCTTATTGTGACCATTATGCACTATAACAATGATTGATAGCAGGATGTGACTTAAGCCCATACTTTTAAACAAGCACAGGAACAAAGAAACACACCCAAGTAAGCACTGGGAGATAACTAGTGCAACAAAGACACCCTTGGAAGTTTCTGATTCAATCAGAATGGATTTGTGATTATGGGTATGACTTGTGATCACTTGATTTTTTTTTTTTTTTTTTTTTTGGTCTAATCCAGTGACATGCACTTTCCATCCCTTAAGTTCTGAATTAGACTACTTTTACAAAATGGCCAAATTTTTGATCCATTCAATCCATCTAGCCTTTCTGAACCCATTTTGTGAAGTATGTATATTATATCTATTATTCTCAGACACAAATTATTAGTCTCAGTAAAATTCTTTTTTTTTGTCACAGCATTAGCATTAGTGCTATGGACCAAAGAAAGCATTTTGTGTGTCATGAAAATGTAGCACATACTTTCCCACATTTCCCATTGAAAACAGGTTAGAACAGTACTCTTAACTCCTCTTTAGAGTCTCAAGGTGTTTGTTTCTTTTTTTTTTAACTTGTAATTTCAGGGCTGTCTCACAAATATACCTAGTACTTCTTATGTTGGACAAGCAATTTTATGCATGTTAATAACCAAGAACAAAAAAGAAGAGACAGATATGTCACAATACTCTGAGAATTGAAGATGCATTGTGTTGAGGTAAGCAAATCATTCTGGAGAAGGTGAATTAAAGTGATATAATAGAGAAAAAACACTTGATATCATACCTAAACAATCTTTTCTGGGTTTTAGTTTTTTTACTCTGTGTCATAATAACATGATGTATAGATCTATGGATTGAGCTTAGATCAAATGCTCCATTATCTACCCTTTTGGATTTCAAAGATAATTCATAGATTTATGGTACTGTTATTTCTGCCATTGACTTTCCTAGTTATTGTGGGTTATCGAACAGTCAGGCAGGCTGTAGTTGGAGACACTGTCTTCACTTGATTCTTTCCCAAATTAGAATCTGCCCCCACCATGGTCTTCTGAGTTAGGGCTGTGGGCATCCCACATTGCTCCTGTCCTCTGGCTATAAGTTTCACAAGCTGACTCTGAAGGACCAGTGTGAATGCTCTAGGGGCCGATCATTTTGCCAAGACATCACCTGCTGTCAGTGTGGAACTTGCCATGGATTGAAGTCAAATGGCATCTCTCATCCAGAACACTTTATATAATTCAACTTATACATGGAATAAGTGCTAGCTATGGAGTTGAAATATATTACCCTTACGGAACTGTGGTTTGCAAATACATCATAAATATTACTCACAGGCAACGTATAATAGAAATTTGACTTTACTCTTTTTGCAAATGGTTTATTGATACAACTTCATTTCTCTGGTGTGAAAACAGATTCTCCCCTATCAGCCTCATCATCAAGAATATGCACTAATTGAGCTGGGTGTGATGACAGCAAGGATTCCAGGAGGATCACAAGTTCAAAAAGCTCAGCCTCAGCTATTTAGTGAGGCCCTCAGCAACTTAGTGAGACCCTGTATCAAAATTAAAAATAAATAAATAAAAAGGGCTGAGGATATGACTCAGTGGTTAAGCATCCTTGGGTTCAATCCCCAGTATCAAGAGAAATATATATATATATAATATATGTATATATATTATATATATCACATTTTCTTTAATGAAAATTACTTTAAAATTATGTCTGACATCTTTCATCATGTCATGAATTTGTACTAAAAATGCAATTATTAAGTAAAATTAAGTAATAGTAATAAAAAAGATAGCTGACTATTGGGAATCTCAGAAATCTGTGCAAAAAAAATAGAAGTGGCAAAATAAGGCAACAACAGAATCACTGTACATGATGCATGAGTAGTCTTAGCAATAGGCCTTGTACTAAGGAGAGAAAAATTATGATCAATCATTATCAAGACCATTCTTGTTTTCAGTTTTAAAATGCCTTTAAGAAAACTGACTTGAACTTAAAATTTATTACTCTCCTGACACTTAAAAACATATTTTCACATCACTTCCTTATTTGCTTTATCACCTTTTTAAAATGAAAAGTTGAAGATTAAAATTTTATATACTTTTATTACCAAATTTCCAATATATGTGACATCTTGTAAACCCTATTACTCAGTACCACACCCATGGCTTTTTCCAGTTCCAGATCAGTTCAGCTATTATCATAAAGACACAGTTAACTCGGGGCAGACTATGAATGGTTTCTGTGTCTTGTCATAAGATAGTTGAAATGATCTCAAGGGTTTTTAGGTCACAGAACTCCACACTCTATTTTCCTGAACAACCTATAAAATTATCTCAGGTTCTTTTCCATTGGAAAGCAAAATTTATTATAATACTTTATATGTGTTGGCTTTTCTTATTTGCTACACACTTCAGTTCTTTTCACCAACAAAATCTTACCTATTTTATTAATAAAAATGCTAAGTTACTTCTGTAAATGTGTAAAATATTTTATGGGTTGAACTCTTTCTAAAATCTGAGCCAAATCAAGGAATCAGCTTCCAGGATTTCAAGGAGGAAGGGTCTAAATATTACACTATGACTAGAAGTATTCATCTATTGCATGAAAACTTATACTTTAGTATCACATTACTTCAATTTGGTTAATATTCATAATTAAGAAAATACTTTGAGTCTAACTGAAAACAAGTATAATTGTATGCTCCCATACAAATAGATAAAAGTAACTGAAATGTACAGTGCTGATAAAAAATTTAAAAGTTGTTAATAAAATTGAAAAATACAAATCAACAAACATGGTGTTTGGATGTGAGGTGTTCCCTCAAAAGCTCATGTGTGAGACAATGCAAGAACATTCAGAGGTGAAATGATTGGGTTATAAGAACCTTAACCCAATCAGTGAATTAATCCCCTAATGGGGATTGATCAAGTGGTAACTAAAACAGGTAGGCTGTGGCTGAAGGAGGTGGGTATTGGGGGTGTACCTTTGGGGTACATATTTACTATTTGGTGAGCAGAGTTCCTCTCTGCCTCCGGATCATCATGTGAGCTGTTTCCCTCTGCCACATTCTTCTGCCATGATGTTCTGCCTTACCTGGAATCCCAAGGAATGGGAGATGGCTGACTATGGACTGAGACAAAATGTTATGAAACCATGAGCCCCCAGATAAACTACTCTAAAATTGTGCTTGTCAGGTCTTTTAGTTACAGCAGCAAAATAGCTGACTAAATACATGGGTTTCCTAAAAGGCATGAAGTTGTGTGTTTTATGACATTTTGTTTATAGCTCCAGGCTCAGAGCTTCATACCTATGAGATGTTATTAAATGCAGTTTATTGCATGAATGTTCTCCCACTAGATATCCAAAGGTTCTATAATGACCTTCTCCTAGAGTCCTGGGTACTATTGTATCTTCTTCAAATACAGACATGGGAAGAGAGAACTATCACGGTATTTAAGTGGTTCTCTCCTCTCATACCTGGCAAGTTTCTCTTCTTTGAACAGACTAAAAACATAATCCTCTTTGAGACTTCCTTTCTTTTGAATAGCACTTTTTTTTTTTTCCCCCTGCAGAGACCACCAGCAATCAAGTTAGTGTCAGCAGTTTGAATCCTGATTAAGCCTCTTGGTGAATAGGTAAAGCACAATTTATGTACCTCGAGGATTCTAGCATAGTGGCAGAACTATTTCAGGAAATAGAAGGACCAGTTTGAAGTGGCTACATCAAAGGAAGTGGTGGTATTTGGAAGAAATAGCAATGTCCACGAAAGATACTCTGGTTGATCTGTCACTCGTTAATCTGTCAGCAATGGGCAGATCTTTTACAGTTTCCCTAGTGTTGGACTCCACTAAGGTAGTGGTTTTCAACTTGAACAATACATGAAAAATACTGGGGAGCTCTGAAGATGAATCTAGTCCTATAATCTCAACCCAATTCCAACTGACTCAGAATATCCCTTAGCACAGGCTTTGTTTTTCAAATTTCCTAGGTGACTCTAATGTTCAGCTAGAGTCAGGAACCAAACACCTGAGGATGCCAGAGCAGAAATAGAAATGGCACATAGAACCATTTCTGATCAGTGTTCTTTTCGAGTACAAGTAAAATGACCCTCCCTGGACCCAGAAACAGGGAGTGAAGTAGTGGGAAGGAGGAGCTGGCTAAAGGAGCTTCAGAGCCTACAAGTGCAAGTTCACAAAATGTTAAGCATTCATTTGCAAAAAGTAATTTTGCAGATAGATAGAAGTGTCACAGGGTCATGTTTTAAGTTATGCTAATATATAGAATGCTGAGGAAATGTAGATTCTTCTTTTAACATGAAGTAAATGGTGGAACTTCTGGGCCCACATCTGCTGGACTAGAACAAAAATGTTACTCTTATGCTTAATACTTGGGAATTTCCAAGTTTATAAGCAATTCTTTAGATTGGGTAAAAAGGCTCAGTTTCTCACTGAGCCTCCATTAACTCCTAATGATTTTCCTGAAGAGATCAGGTGGATGGGTGCAGTACTTCCAGCCCTGCTGGCCTCCTGTGCTCATGTCTGTGTCTGGTAACCTTGTGATCCATTCTTTTATTCACAAGGCCATCTGCTCTTCACTGAGACAGTTTTTCATCAGTTCTCATTGAATGTAGATGTGAAGTGACCGTATCTATTTCCTGACTTCCCTGACTCAGAAGTTCCTTCCTCAGGTACCTCAGCCTGTCTCTCCACTCTTCTCTACCCTCTTCATAGATAGACCTTGTCCATGTTGGCACTACCAACCTTCTTCAAGAGTTCTGTGTCAGGGAGTATGTGTCTTTGACCCTCCATGTTGTACCTAATACATCCGTCCCATGGACTGATGTTATGGTTTGGACTTGAGGTGTTCTCAAAAAGATCATGAATGAGACTAAGCTAGAAAAGTCAAAGGTGAAATGATTGGGTTATGAGAGTCTTAACCCAATCAGTGGATTAATCCCCTGATGGGCCTGAGTGGTAACTGAAGGTGAGTAGGTGTTGCTGGAGGAGGTGTGTCAGTGGGGGTGTGCCTTTGGAGTATATATTTTGTATCTGGCAAGTAGAGTCTCTTTCTCTACTTCCTGATCATCATATGAACCATTTCCCTCTGCCACACTCTTCCACTATGATGATGTTCTGCCTTACCTCTAGCTCTGAGGAATATAGCTGGCTGTCTATGAATTGAGACCTCTGAAACCTTGAGCCTTAAATAAACTTTTCCTCCTTGTTTTGGTTAGGCCTTTTAGTCACAGCAGAGAAGAAGCTAACTAAAACAACTGAAGTAGAGAAAAAGGAAATCAGAACAGATATTTGATGGCTTTCTCTTTTCAATCTTATTTCTTTTCTACAAACTCACTCTTTGGTGGAAGGCGTAGACTTACTTTTCCCCCATGTCATCCATCTACAAAAGAATAATAGGTTTTTTTTTTTTTTTTTTTTTTATCGTAACTCTTCTTTAGGGGTTGCCAAAGGATGAGGTATATTAATTCATAAAATTCTCTATTAGGAACACTTTGGTATCAAACCTATTGTCATGCTCTGTAGTATCTTAAATGCCAGAATCTGGATATTTTTTCCTTTCTTTTGCACTGTTCAGAAACAAATCTATCTTTCTCTTATCCAACTTTTTTAGGCAAGTGGAGGTCTGAAGACTTTCAGTGACAAAGTAATATATTTCATTGGTGAAGAAGAAAGAGAAAAGCATATTAATAAATTTTAAGCTGACACCCTCATGGCAAAAGCAGCTATTTTGGAAAAAAAAAACACATTGCTTATCAGTTGGGGGAAAAGGAGATTTCAAAAAAGGGAGAGCTTCCTTTTGGTTCAACTACCTGTTTACTGTTCTTTATTAGGAGCCTACTGTGTGCAGCTAATCTTAATAGTCCCACCAGTCTGATACAGTAATAGCCATTTTCATGGCCATCCTGAAGATTAAAGGAAGGAATGTAAGAAAGCATCTTGCCCAGTGTTTGTCATGTAATAGGAACCAGCTTTAGAGCAGGGTAAAAGTCAGAGTCATCTAGTTCTCCAGCTCAGTCTTTTTGTTTGATTGTAACTGTTATTGTTTCTGTTCTTGTTTGATGGTTAGGACTGTACATCCTACATCAATGCTAAAACTTAGTGAAAGCTGACCTAACTGGTATTTCATCAACTAGATGTTCTAACTCCTTGATCTTTCTTTACATCTGCAAGATAATTTATAATTATCAGTGTGGTCCTTCAAGGTCTTGAGAGGCCTTTGGAACCTAAGAATAATTGATTTCTGTTGGGTCTCAGCTGGTAATAAATATATTGACTCTATCTTATTTCCTTGAAAATTGGTAATAGTTGCAGTAATTTAGACCAACCAGAAAACGACCTGACCATGTCAGTTAATAAAGAATTTGCTATACAGAACACTATATTTTATTCATTTAAACTGGCTCCCATGAGGCAAACTCCCTCTATTTAAGAAAATTAAGAAAGTTGTGACTCAGGAGCTGACTAAAGGGACTGGTAGTCTATAGAACACTTGCCCCCTGAGTCACCAGTTCAAATGTGACCCCAAATTGCAAACATCTGAATGTCATTTGCTAGCCTCAGCCTGATCACTGCAGGAAGAAAAGCCACATCACATGCACAGCAGTTACCACCACAATTGCCTGTTGTTCTCAATGGAGAAGCAAGCTAAGTGCACCCCAGAACACTTTTCCGTTCTTGCACCTCAAAGAACAGTGCCCAAATACAAATCAAGCCCCAAGATTTACTTTCCAGAGTCATCAACTACCTTTTCGTTGTATTTTGATTCTAAATAAGTTCCAATTAGCATTTAAGACACAGATATTTTATTTCATTGAAATGTCATTGGCTAGCAAGGATAATGTGCTATATATACTAATAGCCCAATATCATAAATATGAGTAATAATAATAATTATTAACATTCCCTGAGCATTTATGACGTGTCAGAGATTGTGATAATCTCTTACATAGACTACATGATTTAAAATGTAAAGCAATCCTGAAAGTTAGCTGCTATGTTTTTCAAGTGAGATGCAAGTAGCTCAGGTATATCAAAGATCTGAGTCTAAGAGCAGAGCTAGTTAGTGGCAGAGACAAGATTTTTGCATCTGCTTTTCTGATTCCATGGCCATGCTACTTCTTATGTGTTCATGCATTTTCCACATCTTACTCCAGTGGAAGTTTCTGATTTAGCTATTTTTCATATATTTTAGATGAAATGTTTTGCCAAATACAATATTAGAAAATAAATTTCTAATTGGCAAAATCAACAAGTCGTTCATCCCATGGCAACCAAAACCTAAGAATTAAATTTCTTCATAGCTTTAAGTATTTTTCTTATGGCTGGAGCCATGGAATGTGCAATGGCACATTATAAAATGGTGGACTAGAATTCCAATTGATGTTACTGTAATTCAAACTAAGGTTTTCATTTAGAAGAAATGGTCTTAAAAGTGAAGCTGGAAAGAAAAATTTTAGTCAATGGACCTCATCAACTAAATAAAGATTATATGTCTCTTAATTCAGAATGGTCATACATTTGAGTTCAAAGATTCAAACCTCTTTATATTAAAGCCTTCCCTACGTAATTCAGCCTAATAATGAAATTTGATGGTACATGGGAACTGTAACAGCACATCTTAGCTAGGAAAATCAGCACAGGCAGTACGGCAAACAAGTACTTAGACCAACAGCAACAACCACCAACAAAAGAACACCAACAGGTTTATGAGACATGGGACATTAAATTTAATAGGTCATAAACCATGATTAAATTACAAACATAATTTCATTTCCAAGTTCACAGTGAAGAACCACACCTGTTAGGTTTAACTACATGAGCAATACCCACAAATATTCAATGGGGTTAGAAGGATCCCCAAGTGCAGGGACAATATGAATACAGGAACCTGAAACAACCTTGTTGGCAGTGGCAGGAAGCAACTGCAGGATCAGTTTTGTTTCATCCTGAGAACTCTATAAACGTAGTGTGGGACACACTTGCTAAAAAGCCATCCTACTTTCCCTTCAAATTTACTTGCAGTTAGAAAATCACTTTGTTCTTCAAATTCCAAAATAGCAAATATATGGATAGAGCCTATGATTGGTATGACTTCCCAGATGTTTGGACAAATATTTGAGAAATATTTTTAGATCAGAACAGTTTAAAGAGATATTCCTAGATGTTACAGCACTCAGAGAGCAGTGGATACCATTTGCCAGATTAAGTCTAAAATTAGCCTGACAGCTGATGACCAGTAGTAGTCTGGCTAGGACTCACAGTTAGTGGTGTTTTTTTTGTTTTGTTTTGTTTTGTTTTGTTTTTTTTTTGTTGTTGTTGTTTAATTTGTATTGGTTTCAACGGAAGCTCCAAGTACACAGTCCTGATTCCTGATATGGTGATGATCCCTTCAAGCTGGACACTTATTGACTATGCACAGTCCACTAGTTACCATAACCACTTCCTGCTCTCCTTTTCTTATATACATTACCTTCCTCTAAGAATTTTTTATGTCCTCCCTGAGTTTTTTGTTAACCATGCTTCATTCAATAGCATATTATATAGTCTCCAGGTTGGAGTAGTTTCTGTTTTTTATTTTATCATTGATTTCTAATTTCATTCCATTATGATCTGGATAGAATACAAGGTAGTATCTCTATTTTTTTTCTATTTACCAAGAACTGCTTTGTGGCATAACGTATGATATATTTTAGAGAAGGATCCATGTGCTGCTGAGAAGCAAGTGTATTTGCTTGTTGGTGGATGGAATATTCTATATATGTCTTTAAGTCTAAGTTATTAGTTTGTTATTGAATTCTATGATTTCTTTGTTTAGTTTTTGTTTGGAAGATCTATCCAGTAGTGACAGTGGTGTGTTGAAGTCGCCAGAGTTATTGCGTTGTGGTCTATTTCATTCCTGGAATTGAGAAGGATTTGTTTGACATACATGGATGAGCTATTGTTTGCAGCATAAATATTTATAATCATTATGTCTTGCTGACTTATGGTTCCCTTAAGCAGTATGAAATGTCCTTCTTTAACCATTCTGACTAACTTTGGCTTGAAGTCCACTTTATCTGATATAAGAATGGAAACCCTCACTTTTTTCTGAGTTCATATGTGTGGTAAGATTTTTCCCATTCTTTCATGTTTAGTCTGTGGATGTTTTTTTCTGAGATAAGTCTCTTGAAGGTAGCATATTGTTGGGTATTTCTTTTAAATCCTATCTGCTAGTCTATGTCTTTTGATTGATAAGTTTAGGCCACTAACATTCAGGATTATTATTAAGATATGATTTTTATTCCCAGTCATTTTGGCTTATTTTTGGTTTTTAACTTGCTTGGTTTCTCTTTTGATTGGCTTTTCCTTTAGAGTAGTTTGCTGAACTACATTGTTGTTTTTCATTTCTTCCTTATGGAATATTTGGCTGAGAATGTTCTTTAGGGTAGGCTATTTGTAAATTTTTTTAAATTAATTTTTATTATAAACCAATGGATACATCTTGTTTCTCGGTTTGTACATTAAGTAGAGGCATACCATTTGTGTAATCATACATTTACCTAGGGTAATAGTTTTTGATTCATTCTGTTATTTTTTTTCTCCTCCCCGCCCCTCCCACCCCTCTTATCCCTCCTTCCTCCATTCTTGCCCCCTTCCCACCCCCTATATGTGTCATCATCCGCTTATCAGTGAGATCATTCGTCCTTTGGTTTTTTGAGATTGGCTTATCTCACTTAGCATGATATTCTCCAACTGCATCCATTTGCCTGCAAATGCCATAATTTTATTACTCTTTATGACTGAGTAATATTCCATGGTATATATATACCACAGTTTCTTTATCCATTCATCAATTGAGGGGCATCTAGGTTGGTTCCACAATCTGGCTATTGTGAATTGAGCAGCTATGAACATTGTTGTGGCTGTATCTCTGTAGTATGCTGATTTTAAGTTCTTTGGGTATAGGCCGAGGAGTGGGATAGCTGGGTCAAATGGTGGTTCCATTCCAATTTTGTAAATTCTTTTAATTTTTGTTTATTATGGAAGGATTTTATTTTATCTTCATATCTGAAGGTTAGTTTTGCTGGATATAAGATTCTTTTTCGGCAACCATGTTCTTTCAGAGCTTGAAATATTTTGTTCCAGGCCCTTCTAACTTTTAGGGTCTGGGCTAAGAAATCTGCTGATATTCGTGTTGGTGTTCCCCTATATGTAACCTGATTTGTTTCTCTCAGAGCCTTTAAAATTCTATCTTTATTTTGAATGTTAGGCATTTGCATTATAATGTGCCTCGATGTGGATCTGTTGTAACTTTGTACATTTGGTGTTCTGTAAGCCTCTTGTATTTGATTTTCCATTTCATTCTTCAGGTTTGGGAAATTTTCTGCTATTAATTATTTCATTGAATAGGTTGTTCATTCCTTTGGTTTGTATCTCTGTGTCTTCCTCCATCCCAATAATTCTTAAATTTGGTCTTTTCATGATATCCCATAGTTCTTAGAGGTTCTGTTCATGATTTCTTACCATCTTCTCTGTTTGGGCAACTTTATTTTCAAGATTAAATGTTTTGTCTTCATTGTCTGAGGTTCTGTCTTCCAGGTGATCTAGTTTGTTGGTGATGCTTTCCATTGAGTTTTTTATTTGGTTTATTGTTTCCTTCCTTTCAAAGAGTTCATTTTCATTTTTTTCAGAATCTCTCTTTGCTGAAAAGATCTTTTGCTTCCTGCTGTTGCTCTTTCAACTGTTCATTGAAGTGATCATTCATTACCTACATTTGTTCTTATCTCATCCTTTGTTTCATGAATCATTTTAATTATGTATATTATGAACTCCTCTTCTGACATTTCTTCTACCATGCTGTCATTGGATTCTACTAATATAGAATCTTGATTTTTTGGAACACTTTCTTTCCTCGTTTTTTCATGTTGTTCATGTATCTTCCCCTCTAGCAGTGCAGATCTAGGGCATTGCATTTCCCCCCGTATACGCTTATAGTGACCTTACAGGCTTCCAAAATCTCTTCTTTAATGGGGAGATCAATATTATCAGCACCCAGTACAGACAATATGCAGCCCTAAACCAGATAACCCCTATAAAGATGTTAACAATATTGTCATAATAAACAAAGAGGATAAGTTCAATTTTTAACTACAGTATAACAAATAGATTTGCAATGAGTTCTACAGTTTCTAATGATGGACAAAGAGGATGGGGAGGGTTATAGGATGTAACTGTTAATGGGATAAGAAAAGTGTATACAGAAGTACTAGATCAAAGAAGAATCAAAAGAAGTTGGTTGTTAGCATGAGAAAAGGGAGAATGAGACTCTGAGGAAGCAGATAAACAAAAGGAAAATAGAACAAGAAAAATAAAGAAATAAAAACTTTAAAATTTTCAAAAAGAAGAAAAAAATCTACACTATAACAGTCATACACTATTCAAACTTCTCAGTCTTCAATAGCTTGATGCATAAAAGGTAACTGACAATGAGCTTCCAATTTCCAGCAGGCATCTCAGGAAGGGATTTGGGATTTGCCCCACCTAAAGATGGCAGTTTCTGCTTCCAGGATAATCCAAGGTGGCTGCACTGGCTTCCAAACAAGTTGGCAAATGGGGAACTGCAGTGTTGGGCATAGGTGCTGAGTCCATGTGTGGTGCAATTGGTTAGGCCGGGTCAGCCCTGGAGGTAGAGTGTGGTCAGGCCAGGGGTCCTGCAGGTCCTGGCTCTTGTCCCAAGATGGTGGCAGCCTCATGTAACCAAACCTGTGGGTACTGTGACAGTGGACTTCCAGGCAACAGCAGGTAACTGGTGATCTGCTTGATGATCTGCAGGGGGTCTGCAGGCTACAGGTGGATGATTGGCAGGTGGACCTCAGTTGGTGGGTGATGGGTAGGTCTACATTACCTTCCTGGGACCATGTATTTTCAGCCTCTGAACAAAATAAATGGCCCATCATAGTAAATTTTGTTCTATTACTTAACATCTTTCCCAGTTCTATAGTCTCAAATGTTTATATTTTCTGCCAGCACGTATCTTTCCCTGTTCCCTTTCCCACTTAAAAAATACAAATAAATAAATCCATCCCCTTTAAGCTAATGGGGAAGTAATGACCTGAAATTTTCTTTGGAAAAAATGTAAGAAATAATCAAAAGAGAGAAATTAGGAAGGAAGGTCACTTGCATCAGAAGGGTTTAAGGTTATATTTTAAATGATCTTTCCAAAAAACTAGTAATTTTAAATAATTATTAGACTGTATGTCTTCCTAGTGCCAAAGCATTAGACTCACAGAAAGGCATTGGTTCAAATTTTTAGATCTTAAAAAGTTGAAATAATAATTCTCTAACAAAGTGTATTGCTTAGTATAAGAAATTCATTTGGAGTGAGTTCAGAATTATATGACTTTCTGGTGTTGGACTGAAACTGATTGTAGAATCTTTTTGATGAAAATGAGTTGAGTGTGAAATGCAGTTTTAGTGAATATTAGATATTGGCCTGAGTACTTTATAAAATGTAATTTTCTATTTTATTGTTGTATCTGTTCTGCAATTGAATATCTAAATTTTTTTATTTGTTCCATTTAGTCATGCATAAATGGAGTATTACTTCTCATTCTTCTAGTTGTACATGGTGTAGGATCACACCACTCACGTAGTCATGTATGCACATAGGGTATTAATGTCCAATTCATTCTACTATTCTTCCTACTCCCTTACCCCCTCCTCTCTCTTCACTCCCCTGCCTAATCCAAATGTTTACCTAATTTTTAATGACAGAATTGGAACTGAGATCCAAAGAAATTAAGGTACTTGCTCAATGTCACACAGCTATCAGTGCTTGGCATGTTCCCTAAGTTAAGTAATTATGGATAGTTTAAACAGAAGAAACTAGGACTGTCATTAAGCATTCTAATACTCTAGTATAGTTTTTTATTTTGACAGAGGGAAACAATGCTTAGTACTAGAAATTAGAATTAATAATAATACAATCCATTTTTCATGATAATATGATCTCTCTTAATTGCTGTCCTGTTGCCAGAATTCTGATAGACCATGGTGAGGCAAATTTGAGGATAAATGATGCTCATACCTCTTATACGTGGTTGCTTGTTTTCAATTCAGCATCATTTCTATCCCCAAAGAAACAGAAGTAGTATGGGCAATTTTTGGAAATGTCATTGAAGAAAAGTGTTATCCCCTTCTTCATACTTCCTCCTTTTTGCTGGCTGGAAAATGATGGTTAGAGTTCCAGGAGCCATTTGGAGTGTCCATGGAATTTGGATTACTGAAGACTCACACATTGGAACAGAAGTCTGAAGAGACTGGGTGCCTGAAATTGTAAGCCATAGTTCCAGAACTAGACAACTATCTCTAGACATTCACATGAGATGGAATGAATGTTTTATTTTATTTAAGTCATTGATATTTTGACATTGTTGTCATTATGAGTACTGACCAATTTATTAATCTTACCAGATACTTTTCAGACTATTAGTAATGTTGAAAGAAAGAAGAGAGAACTTAATGGTACTAACAAGGGGATGAGCTTGAATCACAAGGACATGAGTAGGAATATGAGCAACAGTTTTACCACCCATTTAATGCCTACATAAAGACAAAAAATATCTTTTTTAAAAAATAATTTTTAGCTGTAGATTGACACAATACCTTTATTTACTTATTTTTTTTTAATGTGGTGCTGAGGATTGAACCCAGTGTCTCATGTGTGCTAGGCAACCACAACCCCAGGCCCCAAAAGATATCTTAACAACTGATTATTCTTGTTAAAAAGGAAGCTGAAGTAATCTTGAAATGTATGTAACAGAATGGAAATAACTAGTGTGATTTGATCTTCCTCCTAAAGCTGATATTTTGCTCCAACGTTTATTTATTGATAATTTATCTATGTGCCCTATTTCCAGAATAAAATTTTAGTTAGCTTAGTGACATACTTACAAGACAAAAGAAAATACATTAGAACATTAGAAAACAAGGGCATATTAGGAAATAATATGCAGGAGAGAAGAAGAATTGGTACTTTATGGAGAAGTTGATGAAGATGAAGAAGATGAGGATGAAGGGGGGATGAAAGTGGGAAAGGTGAAAAGAAGAGAGAAACACATGATGAAGGAGAAGATGATTAAGACCCCAAATAAGTGACAAAAACAGAAGTGTTCAGTAAGGGTTGGACTGCTCATGGATTTGATAGTTGTTTAAAAGAATAATGGTGGCTGTGATTATAAACCTCAGGACACCTACTCACCCAAAGAGCCAAAGAACAGTTCCTGTGACATTCTGCTTTTCTCTTAGTCCCTCTTGATAATCTACCACCAAGGTTGGGGACTTTGTTCCAACAAAATTGTAAGTGTTGTTGGGTTTTTTGTTTAAGACTGTTGCTTGTAGCATGGGTAGGTGTGATTGGTGAATCAGCCATCCAAAGCCTTCCAGTTACACAGATATTGTAACAGCATTTTTACTTCCTATATAACGCAAATGCTTTGTAAATCAAATTTTAACATTTTGAGAAAAAAATAATATGCAAGACGCCTAGCATAAACTGTGATTTGTTTGCTCACCACTGTATTCCTAGAACCTAAAAGTTGCTCAATAAATATTTGTATAATTAATGTGTAAATTCTGGGTAGACATTTGTTGGTTTTGCCTGTCCAACTTTTTCCAGAAGAAGCACTTCATTTGTCTTTGAGTAAACCCCCCTTCATGGAGTATGAGTAGGGCCGAGGGCACCTCTGACCTCAAGGTAGGCTCCTGACATAATCTCTACTGCTCAGAGCCCTGTCTGGAATTTTTTCTGGAGTAGGGCAAAATTCCAACTCTCAGAGTTGTTGGACTGATGAAATACAAGCCTGTCCTGGGTTCCTTTTATTTGGATATGAATGTGATCCTGTCTGAAGCTATTTAAATACATGTGCTTTTCAGTTATCTAAACCAGTGATTTTTGAAGTAGGGTGATTTTTCCAGCCTGTAGGGACATTTGGCAACATCTGAACCTTGGGGAATGATCCTATTGACATCTCCTAAACATGCTAAAATGCACAGGATAACCTCCACCCGCATAACTAAGACTCATTCAGCCTCAAATATCAATAATGCTGAGACTGACAACTTTTCTGTGTCAACCAATATCACCTTTTCTCAAGTAAGTTTCATTTGAGTTCCATCACTTGGAACCAAGAGTCTTGGTACTACAGAATGGATCTAAAATTTGAGTCTTCTTAGCAGCTAGGTTAAAGCACAAAATAGAATAAGATTATTTCTCAGGAGGTGCACAGAAAGCTATCCCTAGCAGCAATATTTAAAATGAATGTCATCCATGAATCCTCATAAAGGAAATAGAAACCTAGTTTTTGTAATTATATTCTGACCTTCTTAGAATTGACTAGCACTAATAATAGTCTCTAAATAAATATCATACATTGCCAGTCTTCAAGACCTTATTTCAATATGATCACAGAGCCGCCATGTCTGTGTAGGATTTGTACACTACACAGAGGTGCACTAGCAGGCAATCCCTCTTTCTAATTTGTCCACCCAGAGAAAGTGCCTTTTCTAATTTGCATAAAGACACCCTACAAGCTAGTAGTAGCTTTATATGTTCACATGCTTAATTCCAAAAGAAGCAGAAAATGTTTCTGATCTGTAGTCATAATAAGGTTATCACCCCTAACTTGTTCAAACGAAACTCTTGGAATAAGGTTTGCTCCATCCAGAAGGATAAGAGCTGCCACTGCAGAGATTAACAAATGAGTGTGTGTCTCAATTGTCATGTGGTAACATGTACAATATGTTGCTCAGAGCAACTGATGACTTTGGGATCTTTTTCCATAGCACTCAAAATGCAAATTTTTCTTCTGTTTTCTGTTAATATAATAAATAAGAGCTCTTATGTAGGAAAGTATTTTTATGCAAGAAGACTGTCAGTTTCCCAGCAGGAAAGTCTTGAAGTTCTTTCCCTCAATGTGTCACAAAATTGACATAACCATGGAAGATATGATCACTAGGTCAAACAGCATGTTGGATCAGATGAGGTCTGTGTCAGGCAATGTTTCTGAGCGATGTAGTTAAGGGTTGGAAATGATATAAATGTTAACAAACTTTATCATTTTCTCCCAAAATTCTATAGATGTTTCACATTGCAAGGTACTTACAGGCTTAGTCTGTAGGTGACAAATATTCAGTTACAGTATTCTGTTGCTTTAACTCCTTAGAAAAGCAATAAAGCCTAGAAAAAGTAAGTTAGTATTATATCCTTGTGCGTTTTAAAATATTGACTTGGTTTTATATCTTAAAAAGATTCCCAAGAACCTAGGAATTCTCTGCTTATTAAGTATCAATGTATTTTGGCAAAGAAAGACTTAATGAACTTACAATTATTTTAGGACCAACAAATCAGACGTATTTTTAATTTAAGTCAGCCGTGTAGACACATTGAACCCAATTTTAGGGTTAGAAAATAAGTAAAAAAAGACTACATACTGTATGATTCCAAACGTATTATACTTTGGACAGTAAAAGTATCACTGGTTGTCAAGGATTGAGAAGAAAGCAATGAACAGATGGAGTACAGGACATTTGTAGGATGGTGAAATAATTCTGAATGATATTATAATGGTACTACATTTGTCAAAATCCATAGAATGTGTATTGCCAAGAATGAATTTTAAAAGTAAACTACGGACTTTGGGTGACCATGATATGTCAATGGAGTTCCTCCATTAAAACAAACGTACTGCTCTGCAGGACATCGACGGTGAGGAAAGGTGTGCATATGCAGGTTCGGGGTGTATATGACAAATCTCTGTATCCTCCATCCAATTTTGCTGTGACCCTAAAACTGTTCTAAAGAATAAATCATATATAGTTTTAAAAATTAGGATTTATTTTCAGGTTACCAAAGATGATATGAGCATTAAAACTTTAGGAAAAAGATTTATTCAAATTTTATTTTATATTATTTATTTATTTTTGATTTACAATATATATTTGTGTATACCATAAATGCAAGTGTATACTATTATACTATAAATATATAAGTATAAATATATACCATGAAAATATTTATGTATACACATACATGTTAATTTGGAAATAAGAATATTTGACTATCTTAAAACCTAGTGTGATTATACACATCCACATCCCCCACCAACATGCGCACACATACACACACATACAGCACGCACGGAATTGTGTTGAAAAACAAGAAATGTATATTCTGTGAACCAGAAACCTTGAAATGAGGGGAAGTAATTGGTGTCATATTGAAAATGATGCCATGATTTACAATCTGTGAAGTAAAAAGACCTAAAGTAGGTAACGGCATGTTCAAGATTGCTGTAGTCTTGGAGGGGACTATGTAGTAAGCAAAAGGAACTCTGAGGGTGATGTCAAAGATGAGTCATTAGGTATCATAATAAGTGTAGCCTATTGAAATAGGCTGTTTTCCTCCATTTTTACAAAACTTAGGTTGAAGATTTTTTTTTTTTTTTTGATCTGGATGTCTGGGTTGCTTGTCTCTAAGATGTGGACTTCTAATAGCATCTCCACCTAATCAATCCATCTATGCATCTAATAGTAAGTCCACATTTTCCCTAAAAATCATTAAAAGCAGGCTTTGGTAACCTTTATGACATTCAAACACAGGACCAGGGGAATCTCAGTTACAAGTGAAAATGATCGAATAATTGAGTGAGAAGAATACATAGAAAAATTGAAATCTATTTAAAAGAACAGAAGAACTAATACTGATGAAATAAAGTCAATAGAGCAAAGAGGGAAAGAGATATCTAATTATAAAACAGCAAGAACGTAGTACAATAATGAAAAAAGTCAGCTAGAAATTTTAGAAATTAGAAAGAAAAACATGATGAAATTCTATCAAAACTTCAGAATATAGCTTCACTGATACAAGCAAAATATAATTTTACAAAATTAAATGTTGAGCTAAATAAATACAAAAATTTTCAGATTATGTGAGTCCAAGTGCTAAACTGAATGAATGAAAAAGATCAACCCCTAGACATTTATATGATGAAATTCAAAACAGCAAGAATAAAGATGGACTAATGAAAGCATCTTGAAATAAAAATGATCTGCAAATAAGAATAATATTGGAAACAATTTCCAATGGCAATAATTATTTTTAAAGATTATTGTTATAGAATCAAGGTTATGAAGAAAACAAATTTAAACCTAAAATTCAATACACTGCCAAGCAATCATTCAAGCAAGGGAAAGAAAAAAAAGATCTTTTTTTTCTTTTTTCATACTGCAAGGATTCAGAACATGTATTATCTAAGAAATCATTTTGAAAAAGTTACTCAAGCATATATTATAGCACAATAAAAATTTAACCTGAGTAAACTTCAGATTACAGAAACAAGAAAACAATAATGTATAATTTTAATATATTTTAATGAATTCTTTTCAATTATAAAACTCAAATAATGTATAATTAAAATCCTAGACTGTATCATCTTAGGGCATGGGTAGTTTGGGTGGGATTGTGAAGTGAGAAGAGGGAAATAAACACATGATAAATTTCTTATTTTGTTTTGGAAAAATGATGTAAAGTTACATTAATTATAGATAATATTAATAAAATAAAATTTAATTAAAATTTTAAAAACTTAAGGATAACCACTAGGATATATAATGGAGAAAACTCATTTAATAAAAGAAAATATTGAAATGAGAGAAAGCATAAAATATTAATGTATAATGCTCCAAATTTTTATATAATTTAAATTAAATCCATTTTTAACTGACACAAAAATTGTACATACGTATGGAGTATCACATGACGTTCTTCTGTCCACTGTTTTCTTTTGTTCATTCAGAATTTGACTTAACCCATTGGGTATCTCTGGGTGCCAAGCACTCACTCATGTCAAATTACTTTCTTTTGACCTTTCCTGGTGTGATTTTTCTATATGTCCAGCCTGCTTCACCACCTATTATTCCTGATCTTTGAATGAAATCCCAGTTTCCTTCCCCAGAATTTTTCAGAAGGATGGTGACCCAGGCAGCCCTGGAAAGTTTCAGTTTTATTGTTTCAAATTTTGGTGAATGATTGGATCCATTGTTTACTTTTCTTAGACTTTTGATAGAGATACTTTTAAAAAATATCAAGGATAATGTCCTTACTCAGAAGGTTATTTCTAAATGTTGAGGTTACATGCTTGATAAAATAATAATTAAACCTTTTTGCCAAAATTATTAGAAAAATAACAATAAAATCGTGAAATTTTAAGTTGCAATATTTCACAACCTGACAGCAAATAAAGAACAGGTGCTTTCAGATAGGGAATGTAAAAGAAAACATAACCAGTTTCTATGCAGGTCATCACTTTGAGCTTTTCATGTTGCCTCTCTTAATCATCAAGGCAAGGAACATTTACATCTGTATTTTTCATTTGAAATGATCTCATTGGTATTGTGATTTTAAGCCATTCTTCTCAATCCAAGTCCTGAATTAAATTTTTAATTTAAAAGTGAGCAATAATTCACTACATCTTCCTCTATATTGAGCAGTTTCCAGAGCCACATGTCTTTTTCTGGAAATCTTGCTGTGATAATCTTTGCTTGAGTTGGAAGTGTATGAATAGGAGCAAGGCAATATCCTGGATTAATGGGGGTTGTTCCTGTGAAATCAGTTGCTAATACATGTAAACTCCAGACTGAAACTAAAGAGCTGTACAGAGCTATCACTACTGACAAATTACCAGATGAAAATGGTGGTATGGGCTATCGAAATAGTATTAACACCAAAGAAAAAATAAATAAATTTTGAAAAAGGTAAAGTATAAAGGAATTATGCTACATAGTTGCAAAGAACATGTAGGTATATAAGACAGATTACACAGTGATTATTTTCAAATGAATTTATGAAAAAGAAATTTACCTGAAAAGTCAATTTTAAAAGCTACATAATACCTGTTGCCAGCACTTACCCACAGAGGACAAAGGACGAGGACAAGAGATTTTAATAGGTGAAGCTAATCAAACATTTTACAAAACAAAATATCAATACTACTTATTTTAGGATATAAAAAAAAAAATTTCAAAATTTTAAATAAAATATATAATAATTATAATTAAATAAATAGAAAAGTCTGAACACCTGAAAACACAAACCAAGTGTCACAAATTAATTTCATTGATGAATTTTGATGCAAATGTGCAAAATGAGATTAGCGAATGCACATCAATCAAATAATAAAAGAATAATACATCACTAAAAAACAGATCTTTGCATGCTTAGGAATATTATTAATATAATTCACCATGCTTAGAATTCAAAGGGGAAATCCATGTTCATCTTCACAGATTTCTGAAAAGCAGTTTATAAAATGAAATGATTAAATCCTCAAAACATCCTATGGAACTAAATACACAGTAACATGCAAAGGTAAATAGTCACTCAATTTTAAAAATGAAAGAGAATAAAAAGATATGGGGGGTAATAGATATGCTTATCTTAATTATGCTGATGGTTTCACAGGTATATACCTATTTAATAACTTGTGACATTGTGCATTTTAAGTCTATGTAATTCATTGTACATCTTAGCTCAGTAAGGTTTTGGAAAGATATAAGTTTTAGAAAATTTGATAAAGTATTAATATACCTTACTTAATAACTACTAATGTCAGTAAAAATCAAACACTTACACTTGCTAGGCCATTATTATTTAATTATTCCAGAGGTATTAGCAACAAATTAGGTGAGGAAAAATGACATCAAACTTAAAGATAATATAATTGTTTACCAAACAAATGGAAAAAAAAAGATGGAATAGGAGATTCACAGTTATTATACTAACTATATAATATAAAAATCAATAACTGATTTGTACACAAAAGCTAATGTTATAAAATATAATGGAAAACCATATTTGCAATTATAACAAAGCAATGATATACCTAAGACTGTACAAAATTATAGAAAAGATGCAGACTGATAGGAAAGCACATAAATTTCTTATTTAGGACAATGCCAAATCATACATTTATCAGTTGTCTTTAATACATAAGTTAATGGATCTCAATAAACCAGAAAAAAGGTTTTATTTTTTAAACAAATGAAGCTTATTTTGAAGTTCTTATAAAAATTTAAAATACATGTGGTGTCACATTGAGGAATTTAATCTATGGATATATTTTCACATGTGTGAAATGGCATATATGTTGGGTTATTTATTCTCACATTATAATTGCAAAGGAGTGTAAACAGTCTTAAATAACCATCAAAGTAACCATTGGTTAACTGTATTTTGTCCATTTACATAATGAAATGCTATGCAACCATAAAAATGCAAATATACTGATATGAAACAATCTCCCAAATATATTAAATCAAAGAAAGCTAACTGGAAGCAGACTGATTATAATATGACACCTATGTGTCAAAAAATAAGTCTATTCATATTCTTTTGTAGGCATAGAATAGTTCTGACTGGATATGCAAAAAAACCTGTTAATCAAGGTTGCTTCTGGTCCTGGGGAAGAAGGGTTTGGGGGAGGCATAGTATTACCTATATACGTATTGATTTGTACCTTTAGAATTTTCATTGTATGTTTGTTTTCACAAAGTAAAGTATTAGTAGTTTAAAGAAGAAATTACATAGATTTTAGTCCTCACCAGTTAAGGGGGATACACATTTTCTGCTTTGGGATAAAAAGGGGGGAAATAATATAACTAAACAAAATAATGTTTTACTGCTAGCAAATTATACAGTAAAAATATCCTAAGGACAGGATATTAAAAGTGGTATTAAAAATCTACAAATACTACATAAAGCTATGAGAACACAAAAAAGAATGGAATTAATTCTGTTCTGGATTTGGGTAATGTTCCTTGACCTGTGTCTCAATGCTTGAAAAGATGATGGTAGGGGGAGTCTGAGCAATTGGAAGCATGAGCCAAAGGGTCAAAAATGCATTGTGTATATAAGTGACAAGTACTTGAGCTAGGCTATAGCACATGGGGAACAAGGCAAAGTGGTTGGAAATAAAAAAATAAAGGTAGTTTTCTTTGTCATGTAGAATCTTAGATACCATTCTTAGAAGAGCCTGGACTCATTTTCTTGACTTCAACTGGATTTTCAAAAGTCTATCAGGGTGTAACCATCTCCAAAATAAATCATATTTTTAGGCCACAAAGCATCTCTTAGTAAATAAACAGTTTAATATGATGATGCTTACATCTTTTCAGATGGTAATGGGATGAAATTAGAAATCAACACCAAGAAAACTTCAGAAGCTATATAAACATGTGGAGGTTGAAAAATAAACTTTTGAATGGTTATTGGGTGATAGAAGGCATCAGGAGAGAGATTTAAATATTCTTAGAATCAAACAAGATTAAAGATACAACATATCAGAATCTGTGGGACATTCTGAAGGCAGTTCTAAGAGAAAAGTTCATAGCTATGAGTGCCTACATAAGAAATCAGAAAGATCCCAAATAAATAACCTAATTTTGCATCTCAAGACCTTAGAGAAACAGAAAAAAGTCAGTTCCAAAACCAGTAGAAGGAAGTAAATAATTATGATCAAAGCAAGATTAATGAAATAGAAAATAAAAAAATACAAAGGATCAAGAAAACTAAGAGTTGGTTCTTTGCAAAGATAAATAAAATTTATAAACCCTTATTCAAACCAATGAAAAGAAAAATAGAGAAGATCTAAAATAATAAAATTAGAGATGAAAAAGAAGCTATCACTACATATATCACAGAAATCCCCAGGATAACTAGGAACTATTTTGAAAACTTAAACTCTAATAAATTGGAGAATCTAGAAAAAATAGATACATTTGTAGTTATTTATGACCTGCCAAAATTGAACCAAGAGAATATAGAAATCTTAAAGAGACCAATAACTAGCAATGAGATAGAAGCAGTAATAGAAAGTCTTCCAACAAAGAAAAATCTGGCTATTTTTTTTCTCATTGGATTCTCACTTGAACTCTACCAGATCCTTAAAGAACTACTGCTATTGCTCCTCAAATTATTCCATGAAATAGAAGGTAGTGGAACACTTCCAAATTCATTCTATGAAGCCTGTATCACACTCATATGAAAACCAGTAAAGCACATGTCAAGGCAAAACAAAACAAAACAACAAAACACTGTAAACCATTATCCCTGTTGAACTTATATGTAAAAACCTCTAATAAAATATTATCAAATCATATTTAACAACATATTAAGAAGATCGTACATCATGACTAAGTTGGTTTCATCCCAGGGATGCAAGGTTGATTCAACATATGTGAATCAATAAATGCAATTCATTACATAAATAGGATTAAGAGAAAAAAATCACAAGGTTATTTCAATAGATTGAGAGGAAGCCTTTGACAAATTTCAGCATCCATTCATGATAAAAACCTAAAAAAACTGCTGGGGTCCAGCCCTAGCAGCAATCGGGTGTCCGAGGTAGATGAGAGGTTTTGGCGCGGTGGAGAAACAGCATACAGAGACACTGAGTCTTCTGAGGCTGAGTCTGAATCTTTATTGTTCACAGAGTCTTTTTATATGTTTTTTCTCTAGTATTGATTACATCATTTTATGGTTAATACAAGGAAATGTTAAGTAAAAAATCTTCAAGAGTATAATTAATGATCTTATTCAAGAAACATGTTTTTACTGTATGATAGCTTAAATAAAAAGAAAAACGGTTCCTAGCAAGGTAAAGGGCACTATGCTCTGTTTAGTTTTAATTTCCCTGAAAGAATGTGTCATTAAGTTTCTATAGAAGTTACTCCTTTGAAGAACTCTAATATTAGTTATTAACAGTGGAATGTTTTTGTTATTAGTAACAGAATAGAGGAATCAGGTTATAGTTAATATTTATTCTATTTCATGTACTCAATGATGGACTAAAACTCTAATACCTAGGAAGAATACAAATTGTATCTATGATAAACCTATTTATTTATTAAGTGGGAAAAATATCCTTAAACTTAATCATAAACACTAAGAAAGCAATGAAGACCAAACACCACATCAAAGCTCAGAGGAATACCCTCTCACATTTGACTTTTAGAGAATTTGTATACTAAAGAAATCACAGGCTCCTTACAAATTTGAGCAAATCATAATTGCTTATTTATGATTTCATCTAATATTAATATTAAACTTTATTGGATGTTATTTTGTGTCCCAACACCATAAAATCTCCCCTGTATTCTCTATAATCTGAATCTAAGGATATATTGATTATTAGTATTAAAAGCAACTGCACTTGGAGACATGCCACACCTATGGCCCCCAAAAGGGAGGATGATCTTTCAACAGAACAGGGTCAAGTGCTGAATCCTCTACTCTAGCAGAACGAGTTGGAGTGGTAGGAAATTGATGTAGCAAAAAACTAGGTATAGAAAGAACTTACCTCAATATCTTAGAAGCTATATATTACAAACCCAATATCAATACCACAGTGAATAGGGAAAAACCTAAAGCATATTCTTTGAAATTCAGAACAAGACTAGGATGTGTACTCTCACCACTGCTATTCAGTATAGTACTTGAAATTCTAGTCAGAGCAATTAACAAGTGTAGGAAATATAAGTGGTATAAACAGGAAATGAAAAAAGTCAAATTATCACTGTTCACAGATGATATGATCCTATACTTAAAAGACCTCAAAAGTTCCACAAAAGACTGCTGAAGATAATAGACAAATTCAGAAAGTCACAGGATACGAAATCAACATATGAAAATTAATCTTTCCTATACACCAATTATGAATTAGCTGAAAAATAAAATCAGTAAACAGTCCCATTCACAATAGCCACACACACACACACACACACACACACACACACACACACACACCACTTTAGGAATAAATCTAACCAAGAAAGTAAAAGACCTTTACAAAAGACATTACAGAACACTACAGAAAGAAGTTAAAGATGATACAAGAAAATGGAAAGACATCCCATGGATAGGCAGAATTCACAGTGTTAAAATACCAAAAGCAGTATACAGATGCTATGCAATCACCTTCAAAATAACAGTGACATTCTTCATAGAACTAGAAAGAACAGTCCTAAAATTCATTTGGAAAAATGAAAGACCTATAATAGTCAAAGCAATTCTAAGCCAAGATGGCAATGCTGGAGGCATCACAATACCTGACTTCAAGGTAGAGTACAGAGCTCTCCGAAGAAAAACTGCATGCATGGTACTGGCATGAAAACAGATACATAGACTAACAGAATGAAATAGAAGACACAGAGACAAACCCACAGAGGTACAGTCATCTAATCTTTGACAAAGGATCTAAAACATATTGGGGGGAAAAGACTTTTATAATAAATGGTGCTGGGAAAACTGGCTATCCCTATGTAGAAGAATGAGACTAGATCCCTATCTCTCATCATGCACAAAGGCAACTCTAATGAATCAAATACCTGGGAATTAAACTAGAAACTCTGCAACTTCTAGAAGAAAACATAGAGTCAACACTCTACCATACAGTTGCAGGCAATTACTTCCTCAATAGGACTCCTAAAGCTCAGGAAATAATACCAAGAATTAATAAATTTTGGGATGTCATCATATTAAAAAGCTTTTGCATAGCAATGGAAACAAGAGCATAATGTGACAACCTAAAGAATATGAGAAAGTCTTTGTAGTAAACCTTCTGACAGAGGATTAATATCTAGAATTTGTAAAGAATTCAAGAATTCTTACCTCCATTAAAATAATAACCCAAACTATAAAAGGGGAAATGAACTATACAGATACTTCTCAACAGAAGAAATATAAATGGCCAACAAATATATGAAAAAATGTTCAACATCTTTAGCAGTTAGGCAGATGCAAATCAAATTTAAACTGAGATTTCATCTCACTTCAATTAAAATGACAGCTATTCATAATACAAACAATAAAAAAATGCTGGAGAGGACATGGGGGGAAAAGGAACACTTTTACACTGTAGGTGGGGTTTTAAATTAGTACAACCACTATAGAAATCAGTATGGAATTTCCTCAAAAGAACAGGAACAGAACCTCCCTGTGACCCAACTATACCTCTTCTTAGTCTTTTTCCTAAAGAATTAAAGTCAGCATACTATAGTGAGACATACATACCCATGTTTACAGCAGTTCAATTTATAATAGCCAACTTATGGAATGATCTAGGTGTCAATCAATAGACAAATGGATAAAGAAAATGTGATGTGTATACACAATGGAATTTTATTCAGCTGTAAAGAAAAATGAATTATGTCATTTGCAGGAAAATGATGAAACTGGAGGATATTATGTTAAGTGAAATGAGTCAAACTTGGAAGGTCAAGGGTCCTTTGTTTTCTCTCATTTGTGGAAACTAGAGAGGAAAAAGTAGGGGAAGTAGATGAGAGGAATCTCATCAAACTAGAAGGGAGACTAGTATAATAGAAGAAATGGATGAGGGGGAGGTAGGATGGGAGAAAAGAGGCAGTACCGGGGGAAAAATTGCAAAATTATATTGTTATATTTTGTGCATGTACAGATATATAATGATGAATTCCACTACTATGTATAATTCATCAACTAAAATAGAAAGTATAGAGCAGAGAATTTTCTGAATGAAAGTTGTATTTGGGGTAGATTATCAGTGTTACTTTAGTATTTAGAATTAACTAGCTCTCATTCATTTATTCATCATAGAAACATGTGTTCCATGTCTACTATGAGTCACATAGGTCCTATATAAAAACTATGAAATGTTTATGTACTCATTTGTTTTTCATAATGCTAAGTAATATATATTTCTTATAGGCAACTCTGCAAATATACAGAATTACAAAGAAGAATGACTCATAATTCTGTTGCCTGAAAGATTAAGATCAAGATTCTAATGTGCACATACCTATTTGTGGGTGTAAACACATATTCAAATTATATTGTTGGGTTTGTTTTATATACACATATGCACATGTACACACATCCATGTAGTCTGCCTTATTTATTTAATTTTATACATCTTATTTTCTGCATTTTCAAAAATAATGAATTGTGAAAATTTGTGGAGAACTCAATCTGTGATAGATACTGAGAGACATACTTTTAAATGTATCATATCACTTAGTTCTTAAATCTATAACATCATTTAATTTCTTTTTCACAGATGAGAACAGTATACCAGTGGTTCAGGTAATACTGAGAAAGGGATCTAATCCCAGGTGTAAGTGAAGAGACTGTACTCTAAATACTTAAGTGCAACTTTGCCATCAGCCATGACTGTATTACCCATATAAGGCTCCATCACATGGATACACCACAGGTTTCTTCGTTAGTTCCAGACTGTAAGTCGATTACACTGTTTCAAAGTATTCATTGTTGGAAATATTGCTGTGGTGACTGATCATATACATAGGTATTTACCTATTCCAAGGACATAGAGAAACAGATTCTTAGAAAGAAAATTACATGGTCAAAAAATATAAATAAAACATATCAAACTTTATTCAAAAGCAGGCTTCACCTCTGACAAAAACAAGTCCATAATGGTATACCATACCAACAAGAATTACATATTATTTTTATGTAAAAAATCAATGAATTTTTATTATTTTAAAATGACTACACTCTCATTTTAGAAAAAAATGGTAAGACATAAACAAAAACATAAAATATTCTGCAATGATCTGATTCAGATTTAACAACTTCACATTTTGGCTCTCTGCTTCTTAATTGAAATTTATATTTAAAAAAAATCACATTTTAAAAATGTATTAATCTTTCCAATCTCACTTAAATTCCTTGTCAGGTTAGTGTATAACTTGGAATTTATTCTTCCTCTCCTTTTATCCCTTCTTGATCTTTTGATCTATGTTTTTTCATATATTATGATGGAAAATGTTGAAAATAATTTTCTGATTCTTTAGAAAATTTGGAAAGTAATTTTTAATATTTCGAATTATTTTTATTTATTCCGATCTAACGTGTTTATAGACCTTTTGTTGTTCTTTTTTTTATTTATCCTTGAATGAACAGTTGCACCCAAATTTGATGTTTCAGAATTATTGAATCAATGGCTTATGCTTCATCTATTTTTTCTCATTCTTCTTTTATTCATTCATTCAACAATTATTTAGTCTCATATTCCAGGTATTATTCCAGACAATAAAAAATAAATAGCAAAGTTCCTGATTTTATGGCATTTATTTTCTACTGGTGCTGAATAATGCCCTTTCTTTGAATTACTAAGTGGACAATTGGTTGATTTGTTCCATTTTGAGGCCAATTTATAATTTTTGCATACATGAATCTGGTATAGTTTGGTTTTGTTGAAGTTGTATTATTCCACTGCCTCATTTTCCAACATATTTAATAATTTAATTTGCATACATGCAATAATATTTAAAGTTCAGTCCAATCTGGATCTTGGGTGGCTGCCTCCACTTTCAAGATTTAACTATGGAAGGTGCATCTTACAACCCAGAGGTTCTGGCTTCCCTTTCCCCTTTCCTGCACCATTGACTTTGTGAGATGCAGTCTTTCTATGAAAATCACTAATGGAGGAAGAGTATCCTGGTTATCTCAGAACCCAGCCTTCCACAGAAGATCACATGCCAATATTCAAGCATTTACAGATGAGAACAATGTACAAGGGATACGTGGTTCAGTGAGTAATGGAGAAGAGGAGACAACCAGAGGACACTACATAGAATGGGCTTCTAATGACAAAATATAACTGCATCATCACTGACGTGATTTTAATAACATGTACTATGCCATCATATGAATGCATACATCATGGGTGTAATTTGTTTCGTTCATTTCAAATTACTGGTCTGAAATCAGAATTTTTTCAAATTACATGTTAGTATATCTCATGTCTTAAACATGAGTTAGCATAAGAGGGAAAATGTTTTCCTTCCATTTTTTAAGCTAGAGGTGATCACACCATGATAAAAGGTTCTTCCAAGTCCTTGGCTCTTCTCAGTTTAGCATCATTAACTTCAACTTGATGGAAACCCACTCAAAATTATTTTCAGGGTTTATCCATAAAACTTCAATTTTGGAGCTGTTGCGACAATCTTTTCCTGTGTCTTCAGAGGTATTTAAATGGGATTTAGAGAGAAATTGGTTAAGAGTCTGCTAGCTATAGCAAGATAGAACATTGAAATAAAGCTACAATTTGGATAAATTTTCCTTTCATTGAAATATGCTTATTTCATTTTACCACTCTTAATGTCATAGTTTCCTATTAAGTAGTCACATTACACCAATTTCCGTTATTCAAACTATTTCAATTAATGAGAGGAAAGTTAATTTTTCGTGGGGATTGTGATGCTCAAATATTTAATTAGAAAATAACCAGGAGAAAAATAAAACAATTATTTAGTATGGATGTGATTTTGCTGAGTACTACTTTTCAATTCTTACCATTAAATTGGTTTACAATATTTAAACCAAAGGAATAGGTAATTACACATAACTGGTAAGAAATGTAGCCAGGCATGGACTGCAAAGTTCATATGCTTTTCCATATACCATTCATAGGCTCTCCAATTATGTGAAAGTGAAAAAAAAGAGTAGTTTGTATTGTCATATAATAAAATATTTCATGGAGGAATGTTACAGAATAAGAGATTTAGGTTGGGCCTTTAGACATACAGAAAACTGAAACAATACTGAAAACTGAAACAGAATCTTTGCTAAAAATTACTCAGTTGGGCTCTTCCATTTGGTTATATCACCTTAGTGGTGATTCTAAGTCTCCTGGAGGGTCATATTTTCATATTTCTTTCTCTTCTATAGGCATACTTGGTCTTAAAATCAAGTGAGAAAGATCTTAAAACTTGTTAATTGAGTTTTCTTTCCTCATTACTGTCTTTTTGTGGTCAAGGACATTTATATAGGGTTAACAATATAATGAAACTTCAAGGAATACACACCCCTGATGCTACCCTATGTTCAATGAAGTTATTACTGAAGGCTTGTTTTGTATGTGTTGTTTTGTTTTGTTTTACTGTTATAAGGTAAGTTCTACTCTCCAGAAAGTTCTGGGTTTTATCATTTGATAATGTCACTGTAGGCAGTTGAAACAGCCTGCAGAATTACTGAAAATGGAATTTTGTTTGTTTTATTAAAAAAAATTCTGAAAGTTCTCTTTACCCAATCAATGGCAATGTCAAAGATAAAACAACTGTGAGTTTAATGCATAAAATAAAGGCTTGAAAGGCATACATTCAAAGACAGGATCATTATTTAAGTGCCAATGAGATTACACACCAGGACTGAAATAAATAAGCCATCATCAGTGATTTGAGTAGCAAAGATTGTTTTCTCTGGGGAAAAGGCTTGCTTGCTGCCACAGTCCTCCAAACAGTTTAAAAGAATACTTGAAAAAAAAGTTACATGTCAAACTTCCCAGCATAAAGACATATGGGAAACAAAGTAACTTCAGACTTTGCTTAGAAAAAAAATACATATATATATATATTTATATATGTATTTATATATATACATATACATATATATATATGCTTTTTTTCTCAAGTCAATTCATGTGAAAATATGCTTTTGGTTAGATTACTTTTGAGCATCCATAAGAATTGTACAGGTATATAACTCCCAACACTGGCACACATTGGTGCAGGAAGGTAGATTGACCCTCTAACATCCCATGAAATAATTTAACTTGAAAAGTTTTAGAAAATCTGTAACAAAAAAAAAAAAAAGCAAGCAAAACAAAACAAAACAAACAAACAAACAAAAAAAAAACAGGCAATGAGAGATGGGAAACAAATTGAATCCCTTGGGGGAAGTTCTTATGTATAATAGGAAGTCTTTTATATTTTTTACTAAATTATAATTTTTATCTAAATGCTCTGATACACTCTCAGTAAAAATCATGGTATATGCTGTGAAAAGTCAAAAATCATTCTTCCCTTTGAAGAACGTATCCTGGATTAGTTCAGAAGTGTGAGAGAGAACCCAAGGATTCTTGCTTTGCATTTTTAGCCTGAATGAGTGATAGGATAATGAATTTAAATATTAATTTATTAATTTTTCCTTGCTGCTATAGAAAGTCTTGTGGGCGGAGGGTTTCTTCCCCCCCACTCCTCTCCATCAGGTGAGAATTTTGATCCAAGATGTTAGAAGAATAGACTGAAAAACTCAACTTGGGGACTCTGCTAAGCATATTTTCCTACCCCCTCCAGTTCCCCCTCAAAACTGTTTGGTTTCTAGGAGCTGAGAGACTCCTTCTCCACTGTGTGTAATTTCTGTGTAGTCACTGACACTAATTCTGCAGTTTTTGATGCTGATGCTTTTGCTGTTCACGCATGAGTGTGAAGCAATGGCATCTACATCATCATTGTCATTCCCTGGCCACAGTTATTGTCAGATATTATCAGTCATAAAAGTGTCCTGCTTTCAGATACATTCAAACAGGAAAAGATGTGCACCTTGGAATCTTTGAAAGACAGTATATTTCACTCCTATTTTCCCCCACCCCTGGTACTGGTGGTGCTTAGTTGTTTCTCTTACCTACTACAAGAACGTCTGCTTCATGAGGGTAAGAACCTTTGTCTGCTTTAAAGAGAATAGTATTTTTATGAAAACTAGCATCATCTCAATAACTAGCTCTGAAGTCAATGAATTAATGAAAGTTGTTATGAGGCAAACAGCCATTAATGTGGAGAAAATCATGATAGAAACATAGCCATAAAGGAAATAAAATATTTTGTAATTCACAGCACAGGAAAATAAATCTGAAATCAGGCTTCTCTGAATCTTATATTTTAGTGATGGAATAAAAAAATCAAAGTCCCAAAATGAGAAACGCATAATGCTTTTATAATGCAGAGAAATATTTTGTTCAAATCAACACATAATTGAGTATGGACATAATTACCACTTCCAGATAACATCTAGAAAAAATATATTTTTAATGCTTTATTTGCTCTTTGTTCTCTTGACATTTTACAATGAATGAAAAATAACTTTAAATTCTTAACATACGTCATTGGGGAGAACTTGAACATGTTCTAAAGACTAATTTAAATATGGGAAGGAGGCTACTACTAGAGAGATTCAAGTGGTTATACTTGATTTATAAATAGGCTGTCCTAGATAAAAAGGAGCCAGGAATCAATGTGCCAGATAAAAGAGACCAGATGCTAAGGAAAGTAGCCCTATTTTCTACAAAGTCCTCTTCAATAGAAAGACACTGTAGGGGAAACTTCACTGGGTCTTCTGAGTCACATTTCCAGTCACTACCCTGCAAATTGGGAACAATAAAATGTTCCACATACATATTTTGGTAGTGGTCAAGATTTAAATACTTTTTGTTTAAATATATTTCATGAATAAATGTAAAAGCCCCTGTATTTTCAATAACATTCTAAATTCCTGCATTTATCTGGAACTCTTGTTTCTTTAGAAGGAAAAAAATAGTTCCATAAAGGTGTAGGATAACATACTCCCTGAAAGGAAACATTTGCAAAAATATATCTCTGTAAATATCTTATAGAAAATTCCTTCCAAGATCTAGTTCAAGTTACACATTGCAAATCACATAGCAAAGCTTTTTCTTTTCCTTATGGCATCCAGTTTCTTGATTATTAGAGATGATGAGCCCTTGCTTGAAAGTAGAAGCTTAAATCAGTGACTTTATTTTTATTGCCAAACAGAGATCTGAATTCATATAATAAGAGAGCAGTGGAGATGAGATATGACAGAATTCATTAATGTGCCAAGGATGTGGCCAACTTGTCTACAACTAGTTAAAAGGCAAATACACAGATTGATCATTTTTCTTTCCAGGACTGTACGTCACAATACACATGGCCTGTTTCCTAAAACCTTCTGTCTAATGTTTAATAGATTGATGGAACTTCAAAAACAGCACTCCCAACAATCCTGCTAGACAAGAGGGGACATGGAGATACTAGGTTAGTATATACTGTTTGCAATCTGAACTGGGAAGAATTAGACCCTTTACTTCACATCTTTCCCAAATCTTTGCATTCAAAAGGAGCTGAGACTTGAATTTGAGATTTTAAAAGATGACAGACAACATAAATCTTTTTGATTGGTTTTTATTTTTAAAAATATTTTATTTTTAGATTTCTACAAAGAGTTACTAGATGTATCAATCTGGCCCGCATGTCAAAGATTTAAAGGTCAGCTTTAAATTTTTCTCTTCTTCAAGAAGTATCATGGAATGATGAGTAGGAGTCAAAAATCCCTAAGCTCTCATTTCTACTATGTCTACTTTAGGCAGAACATACAAGCCCGGTGAGTCCTAGTGTCCTTGTGTCTAATAGTCTTAAGTGCTTTTCAGGAGTGCCTTGAAGAGAAGAATGACATTCATGCCTGGGTAAACTTGAAATAAAGTTATTCCAAGGTAAGATGTTATCTCCAAAGCCCAAACATAAATTTCAGGGGTCTGAGTAAAATATCATCTTTCTGGCTTTCCAGGTTCTATGAAAGAAAAATTGGTACATGATCTGAAATGAAAATTCATGGCTTCATTATTAGTCCTTTTTGTCCATCATTTTCTAAATATTACTGTTTAATTCTCCCTGCTTCCTATCACTTGTCAAGCCAATTTTATCTGTTCTTTGTCCATGTACTTCATTGTTTATTTTCAGAATTTTAAAGATTCTATCTGGAATAAATAAAAAATAAATAAATTAGGTAAATTGTCTTGAAGATTTAGATCCAGAATCATTGAATGCACTGCTGAGAAATTTTTGCAGTCTCCTGTCTATAAAAATGCATAGAAACTGATGAGTTGGGAGAATCCCCAATGCCCTCCATGAACTTGAATTTTAACTTATGATATTAGACAAAATGAAAGCTGTCAAACAGAGACTGGGTGTCTTAATTTCTGGAGATACCTTGAGCCACCCAGAAAGAGCCCTGTCATTACCTTTTCTGGTGTTCTGGTAACCAAATATTTCTTAACTTGTATAGAGGTTAGTCACAATTTTTCTGATGTCACATATCATTTCCTGAATGGTTTGCCTTATCAAATTTACTGCATATTATGTGTGCTTTGAATTGTGTACACTGAAATGGATGCTACTATGGATTTTAAATTATTTACATTATAAAAGTTTCCATAATTTACAAAGTTATTTTGAGTATATTACCTCATTTGATTTTTTCAACCACTCTCTAAGACAGGTAACACATTATTTCTCCAATTTTAGAAATGGAGACTGTTATCCACAAAGAAGATAAACAACATGTTCAAGATCCCATGGGTAATAAAAGACAGAATAGACCTACAACCCAATTTCCTGACTGCTGTTTTAATACTCTCTCAATTGTATGCCTCCATCCTCCTCCTCAGTCCATTCAGTTCTTTCATTTATTCATTCATTAATTCCTTGAGGTTGGCTTCAGGTTATCCAATGGCAGCAAAGTGGAAAATGCTGTGTTCTAACTCTGAGATAAGTCATAATAGTTTCTGTGCCTCATTTTGTTCACATATAAAGCATAAAACATGAAAAATTTGAATGAGATGATTCCCAAAATTGAATCCATGGGCAATGTAGTACAGTAGAGAAAGCACAGGCCATGTGTTAAAACAATGCAAGGTTTGAATCTTGGTCCTCCCTTTTTCTGGTTTTCTGACTTGGGAAGCATTATATAAACTTTCTGTTTATCAATTTCATCATATGTAAAGCCAGAGATGCTAACATTAATTATGAAGCAATCTTGTGAAAAATAAGTAAAAAGAATATATGTAAAATAATTTGCCAAATGGCAAGCACTCAATAAATGTCAATTATTTCTTTCAGTGCTAACACTTGTCATATTCTAAAGGCATATACATTATTTTAATAGCAGTTTTATCATTATCTATAAAGACATTTCTAGCTTTACTAACTTCAAAAGGAAAGCATTCAAAATATTAAACATTTATATGATCAAAAATGGCTTCATTAAACATAATATTTTTGGTATTTATCTGTAGGACCCTGGCATTAATTACTTCCCCAGGATTTTACTCAGAAAAGGACTTGAGATTTGGTGTCAAGAAATGTGAAATAACCTAATATGCTCATTTTTTCTTTCTAATAGAAATATGAAAATTAAGTAGAAGAATTCTATATATCAGAGCAGATGAAATCTTATTACATAGGCTTATCTTTAAACCAGTAAATAAAAAGAAGCAGGTCCATTTAGAAAAAAATTATTAAAGATCTTCAAAAAATGGATCATAGATAGTGGGTATAAATAATTCTGCTTCCCCAAATGTCTCATTAAAACTGGAAAGTAAAAGTGTATAATTTATTTTCAAAGAATGATTCAGTCTTATTATTAAACAGTGGCATCTTTGGAAAAAATTAAACCACAATTATCACCAAAGAAAGGAGTAAGAAATCATAAAACTACATCACCATACAGAGCAACTCACCAGGTACACTGAACATGTTTTTAATAACGTTCTGGCACGGTGAAGTCAAATTACAGAGAAAAACCATACAGACAGAAAAACCATGCATAAGAAGCTTTCTCTTTTTGTCTTTCTAAAAAGTCAGAAGCATTTGGGTAGCTTTTTTAAATTTTAAATTTTTATTTTTAACATATATTAATTTGAAGCATCATTTCAGGTCCAGGTGCCATGTGGAGAATGATTGATGTCCCAGGGATGGGAAAAGAGTGAATACTGGGAGACATCCAAGTTATAAACATCTAGAAATCATGGGAAAATACCTATTTCCTCTAAGAGTAGATCCACACAGAGAATCTAATTCTATTTTTGTTTGTTTGTTGCTTCATACATCCAAAGTAATATTATAAGCAGTTTTCAAATAAACATAATTAATCTTTGACCCTATCAAAATAACTACCCAATTAGCTTATCTATATTTTTGTTTACTGAAAAAATTAAAGCCATGTTTAATGTATGTGATTCAATACTGTTTACATTCTAAATGTGTCATAATTCAATATAAAGGAAGTTTTTAAATTGTTTTGTTTTATTTTATAAAAAGTAAAATAAAATATACTTTAAAAATATTAGAATGTAAGCTTTAGAAGAGTGAAAGTACATTTTCATAAAGTTATTCTTTTCTTTTCAGAAGTAAGTATACATATGTATTTTGATATAATGATTTGAAAATAGTATCTGGGTTTGTGGTATGCTGCCTAATAAAATAAATTAATAAATATGACTAAAGATATCAAAATAATCATTAGATTTTATATTCCAAACTTTTCTCCTTAAAAGCCATCATTCTGACACCAATTTGTGAATGCTCATATGAGGTTCAGATTCACTGAGAAAAGTCATCTTTAAGATATTTCCCTTCTGTTCTCCATTCCACATATGGTTTTGTCACATAAGGTTGGTACTAGAAAAAGTGGTCAACCTCATGGAAATCTACTGTAAATCCCAATTGTAAAATGCCACAATTTCCAAAAGTTCCATATCCTACTTTAGGGCAAAGTGTGCCTCTTTGAACAGATTCCATTTTAGATAAGATGGAGATGGGCCCCACTTTTATACTTAAAGTTGCTAAATTATACAATAATAGTATTAAAGCCTCACATACAGAAGAGTTTCTACAAAGAAAAAAATTAGTAAAGCACCAGAACCCAACTCCTATGGGCAGTCAAGTTTCAGTCTTCTTTTTTTCTCTTTAATCTAATTCCTCAAATAATAATGTCAGGAACTTATTAGGCTTCTCATCCAGGGTCCTAACCCCAGTGAATAATAATAACAACACAGATACCTAAAACATAAACTTGAAGATTCTAAACAAGCTTATTTAACTTCATTTATATTAATTCAAGGCAGATCAGAAATAAAGGTAAAGGTATGCGTAAATGGTGATGATGTAACTCCTTAAAAATTTCAATAACAGTCTTGACCTTCAAGTATTCCTATCAAGATAGGCAATGGTATGATCATGCCAGGATTTAGAGGAGGAAAAATTAGGCAAGTCATAAACTTATAGGTCTTGTGCTTCTTTCATTATCCTCTTATTAATTGTTCACATATAAAGCCCTTAGTACATTAGTCCAATTGATTAGGGAATGGTATCAATGAGACCAGATGATCATTTTTTTTCCCCTATTTGGAGATAAACATTAGCTATATTCTGTGCTTTGGTTAGCATAAAATTAATCCTATTAGAGCATTTACAAAAGCATATAATTTGCCTCCCAAAACGTAACATAAGTTGGTCATCATTAATCTATCACCACTGGAAAATAATCCTAGTAGTAGGACAATGGTATCATTTTGGGCACCATCCAATACATATTAGGCCATGGTAGAAGTTGAAAAATTGGTTATCTCAATTTTAAATGTATTTTTATTTAGTTCTTTGATATGCTTGCCACAATTGTGGTTCTTTATATCAGTTTTATCCAGAAAAGATATTTTATCCAGGAAGATATCATTATATGCAAATTCCTGCTTGTCTTACATAGTATCCCTGTATATAAAGTTTTCATTCAAAGTACTCAATTCAGCACTATAGTGATTCAATGATACTCAAAGTCTATTCTATTAATAACTCAAAAGAGCACGAGAAAATCATTGCAAAATTTTGCTCAATAAAGTGATGTTCATTTTTTATTCACTAATTTATTCGTTAACTATTGAATGCATATTATGTGCCAGTATTTTCTATACAGTGATAAAAATACTGTTACAACACACACGGAAGATTCATAAACACATCTACTCCTACCCACCATAAACAATCATAGTATTATTATATTACATATCACCAATGAAGGAAAACTTTTATTGAGTCAAAGTGTGTCCCTAGCAAACTATATCATGCTATTTTGGGAAAGGGATTAAACCTTACACATTACACACCAGAGCTGACAACCGCCATTAAAAAGAAAAAGTCTCTAGTTACACAGCTCTGGCTTCTGTTCATTTTGTGATTATTATTATAAGTCAAAAGTCTATAGCAATAAAAATGACATCAACAGGAACAACAATAACCATAATATGCACCAAATATTGTCTACAACTGTATTAACAGTGCATATTCATTGCAGGAAGGTAGGCGGGAAGCTTTGGGGACTAGCTGACTCAATAAAAGGCCAATAAGGAACAAATCATAGTAGCCTTTCAACTACTATCAGGTCACCTGGTGCCCAGAGGAGAAATTAAAATCTGGTTTACAACCTGAACAATGAACTTCAAGTTATGGATAAGAAGATTAGTCAACACCATGTGGAGGAAAGAATAGTTTTTAAAAAGAAAAGAAAAGCAAAGAAAGAAAAACTAGACCACAAAGAGATCATGTCACTTTATTATCATGGACCACAGTAACAAAAATCCAGATTTTGCTAAAGTGAGGAGCATATTAGGCCAATAAACGACAAATCTGAATGCTTGAGCAGCAAACATTTATTGTCTCTGGGAGAAGGAAATAACATTAAAAAATAAGGATGTGAAAGGTTGAATGCAACTTCAGAGTGAACCCTTATATCCATCATACTTAGACCTCTTTAAATCAAACAAAGCTAAGCATTTATCTACAATGAACTTCAACTCACATATGTATAATTACAAAGATATAATAATATAAAATATATAATGTACATCAATACAATGTACAAAAAATTAAATATTAGAATCATACAAAAGCAATTCCAATATTTTCTTTCTGAAAAGTATTGCATTGCTCACTCCCTGGGTTTTGGATATAAAACAAAGTGGGAGACCACTTTGTTGAAAAAAATTGGCTGAAGACAAAGTCATGGTCAGAAGTAAGAGCAACATAGTGAGTATTACTCAAAAGCAAATTTCACAATAAGATCTGTTAAACTGGTAAATACAAGATAGTATTGAAAATCTGTAAACAGAAAGATATTGGTGTATTAGCCAAATCATACTAACTCCATAACTAAATTCCTAAAAATGACTGAAGATGAGATAGGCCTAAGCTTGAAAAAGATAAAAAGAATCACCTGTATGTTCTTATGCAAAAAATCATACATACTAATGATGCACAAAATAAAAAGTTTGAATTCTTGACACTCATGTGTTATTTGCCTATTAGAACAGTAATAAACATATTAAATTCTTAAAATTCTTAGAACTAGGGGCCATTAACATTTACCTTTCTTATTCTTTGTTCTTAGGTAATCTAAATAGAGATTATATGAAAAGTTGTTTTGAAGAATCAAGTGAATACCTGTGAGCAATTGAGAAGTACTTATTTTTATGGTGAAAACATTTACTATTTAAAATCTTGTTGATGAAAGCAAAAATTAAGCTGCTCTTTTGGAGACTATTTTGCAAGCTAAAAGAAATAAAATTACATTTTTTTCAAATATTCTGAAACTGATTTTGGTTTGCTGGTTCTGTCCAGCATTTTCCATTTTACTTGAATTAGTGAGGTTTTCCTTATTAAAAGCATTATCAATGCTTGCATTGATACCACCCTGCATAATTTAGTCATTAATAACTTAGGTTTTACTAAATATTTGGCCATAAGAAAAATAGCTACATATTCAAAAGATATGTTTTAAATACTGACTCATTATTGACAAGCAAGTGTTATTTACAGTCATGTACAAATTAATGCCTTTGTTTTATCATGCTCCTAAAAGTACATGAAATAGAATTGAAATCGCCACATTTTTATGAGATTGAGACCACGTGAAGTTTTATGAGTCCCTAAAGAGAAAATGTATAGGAAAGAAATAGTACACCCTACAATTTTAAGTATTTGATCTTAAAAAAATTACTCAATAGTTGTATGGCCTGAGATTAATGCAAAAATATTATGGACTGAGATTTAAACCAAATTGGTTGTGTATGCATTTACTTATCACCCAGTAGGCATGGCAGAACTCCATCTTATTATGTTTAAAAGTATAAATCTCAAATTTGTACGTCATATGGATGGAATGCATCCAGCAATAAATATGCAGTTTAGAGGAACCTTTGCAATGCTGTAGAATAATTTGGACAGCTGGTGTTATTGGTTGATCTACAAGGTTTTTGGTGTTCTTATCAATCTGCTCTTTTACACTTAATTTAAATTTAGTATAAATATTCACTGTCAAAAAAATTAAATTGGGGGAGAATGATCTCACATTTTAACTCAGGATACAAAACCAGTATATTAGCAGAAGTACATACATAGGTGAGTTTTTATGGTTCTAACTGGTATGGAGACAAAGAAAGCTATAATTTGCTTTTGTTTATGCAGGCTTAGATGAAAGTTTAAAATGAAAAGGTTGCCAGTTCTGCAGTATACATGCTCTTTTTATTAGAGAAACTTGTTAAATCACTAATAACACATAGCATTTGTTGAGTGATTTCTACTTTGCAAAGAATTTTCATATCTATAATCTCATAAGAGCCTTGGGAGATTGGAAGTAATTAAATATAGCAAAAGCACTTATGGTAGATAATTTGGAGTATTATGACCCAGGCTTGGATTGATACAGGTAAAGAAGAAAGTTCCTAATCTTTTGTCTTTCATTTTCTGGAAATCCAGATTCTTTGCAGCATATTAGTATATGCTTTATACAATGAATACTAAGTGAATTTGTCCCTTTGTATTTGTCTGTGGGCATTTGTGGTAGTTACACTGGTGTGGCTCCTGCAGTCCTTATGGAGAGTCTTCATGAAGGTTCAACCACACTGTTTCTGCTCATTCCACCCAACACAGCAATGCCCATCTGTGTGGTTATGGTCATATTAGACCTGGCCCTACTTGTGACACTAGCTTAATGGCATTTAATTCCTCATCCAACAGGGCTGTACAGTTAAGTGTTTGTAAAGTGACCACCACGAAGACTACATAGGAAGAGAACAAAAGAACGAGGCTTGGAGTAGGTGTTATGTGGATTCATTCTGTCAAGCTCAAAGGAGGATGGAATTTGGCCACCTGGGACTTAGAGAAGCAAAATGCAAGATGTGTAAAAGACAAGCCAATAGAAAACTTTTAGACATTATCTTTCAAATAACAAATGAAGAACAAGCTATTTACAACTCTGAAGGCAGGTAGAAATTTGAGAGCTCCCATCAGGAATGTATGAAAGCTAAGTAGCATACAAAACCAGAAAGTATGCAAGGCTTCAATTTTTATCAAAAATTAAAGCAAATTTCTTACCAATTACCATATCTAAGAAAGGTGAGAAATTCTTCAGGCAGGGACAGATGAGATTATGGACATGGAATATGACTTCTCATCCTCTGGCACAAAAAATATATCTGTGAATATATGTATGTGTGTATGTATATCTCACTGACACATCATTCAGCACTAAATTGAGTTTATATGTCACAATAGGGTGAATACTGAATACTTATCTGATTAATATTATAAGTCTATAGGAATAATGGGGCTGGGAGATAATGGGGTAGTGCATGGGTGGTGGGTATAGGAATGGGGAAGCTAACTCCTATTTCTCCTGTCATGAGAGCTCAAAAGATAATGTCTATAACAGAATATTCAAGAAGTTGAATAATTTTAAGGAAAAAAATCTGCCCAATAACAATTTAGTAGAATGCTCTTGGATTGCCCAAGTGTATAGAGTTTGTATTTTCCATCTAATGTTTTTAAGGATTCAGCATTTTAAGGGTCATTTTAAGCAAACAGGAGTTATTCCTGTTTTTAATTCAGACTAAATAAAGTAATATTAATGTGAATACTAAATAATGAATGTTAGAAAAGGAATTGAGAAAAAGGTCAGTGCCTATAAGATAGCAGCTTGGCCTATCAAAGCATAAAATGCACATGATCATCACAGATGGATCGGGGATTCTGGGAAAGAAAAATTACTTAAAGAGTGATTAAATATCTAGCCCTTTACTAGAAAACATTACTTATTTCATTATAAATAAATAAGACAAATGACTTTTTTAGTATGCCCTTCCCCCTCCAATTTGGAATAACTCTGAAGAGCCTATATTTAATTTATATATCTTACCTTTTATAATATTTTTATTCCCTTATCTAATTCTCTCTCTCTCTCTCTCTCTCTTTTTTTTTTTTTTGCTTTGTATAATGTATTTCTTGCCTGACCAGATGGCAGTGAATCAGCCAATAATCACGGAAGGCACATCGTAATACATTAACATCCTAATGACTTATTGCAGATCTGTTTCCAAAAATCAGAATCAATAATAAAAATACAGAGTTGACCTGGAAACAAGATTGCAAGATCTGAAAATATCCTGGTATGGCATTCTCATTGTCCATCTGTAATGGAAGCTGCACCTTGTTTGCTCTGTTTCATTTCCCAAATTTCCCTAACAGAACTTCAAATTTGTTCAGGTTATAACCTTTCCCCCATACAGCGCAAGTGCCTCATGGGAAGCTGCCTCAACCTCCACTCCAGAGGTGAGACTGTTTGTTCTAATGGTAATTACCTTCCCAGAGATTAGTTTATAAATGAACAGATGATGGCAGATCAGGCACAAGGAGAGAGATTTGCTGGCAACTTCAGAGAAAGTTTTTCCTTACTCTTCTGTTATAGTAATGAGATGTCTCCCACTGTCCCTCTGCCCTTTCAATCAAAGGAACAACATGTAAGTGGGTCCAATTGCTTTTAGTACCAATCTACTCCTCAGAAAGTGAACTGGATGAAACCAAAACAGAGGAGAAAGTCAGAAATGTGACTTGATGGTAATATTGGAGTACTGGGTGAATAATCTACAGCCTACTCACAATTCAAACTTCCTGGTACATGTGCTAATGGTTTCTTATACTCTACTCTTAATTAGGTTTTCTGTTACCTCTGAGAGAATCCAAACTCACTTCAAACTGACATTTCTGAGAATGATTAAAAGTTATATACCAAAAGAAACTCAATTTTTACCTTTTTAATCTCATTTTATGTAATTTCAGATTTATGCAGTATCAGAATTTGAAGCTCAATTAAACCATGTTAACTACCACTACTTGTGTGTGCCTGGATGTAATCATTGACAGTGTTATGTGTATGGAGTTGCCCAGCATGAGGAAGTAGAGAATCCAGAACTAAGTGAAAGCATTCTAGAGATTACAGGCAGCAAGGGAAGTTACAATGAATGGTAGATGGTCAGGAGGCATAGTCAGGAGAGGAGAAAACTTGAATCAAGACTTGTAAGTCAAATTTTAGGCATACTCTAAGGCACTCTAAAGCACATTACCACTTGGACCCATTAATATGTCTACTAAACATGAAGTTGTAAGCAATTTTAAATAAAAAAGTATGAATATCCACAATCCATTAACTTTGTAATTTTCAGGTTTCAGATGTATTTTCTAAGAAAAGAAATTCAAGTAGTTTAAAGAATCAAATAATTCTGTAAGATTTGTTAAAAGAATTATACTTCTTTATTTTCTTTCTTTCCATTTACTTTTCTCTAGAGATAGTTACTTTTATTTCTTTTAGCTGATTCTTTTCTCCAAAGAATTTAATTTTGAAAATTTTCCTTGTTAGACATCATCTCTTAGATTTTTCAACATGTGTAAAGTTAAGAATTTAGCTTGCTTCATTCCCTCACCACACATGTATTCCCTTAGCATCACCTACTTTGTCTTCCCAACAGTTATAATTTTGATTAGATTAATATTCAGTATTTAAATTAAAATTACTATATTCACTCAGATTGGAATCATGAACCAGTCCTGTACTGGTAAACTGGCTCTCTGAAAAACAAAAACTTAGAAAGTTTTGATTTATATTATTTGCTGATTTCCATGGTGTAAATACTCCTGCCTTGGCCAACTTCAGATTACTGAGGTCTTTAAATGTAAAATTTGGAAGAAATGAGCACATTCAGTTCTCATGAATTCTTTTTCTTTGGGTTAATAGTTGCCAGCTTTGTATTTCTCTGGTCCATTTACTATGTACTTATAAATAATGAAATCACAAGCTCCCCCAATCACAAAACTCTCTTCCCAAGACATACAAAATGTGAGACATTCTAAAAAATTTATGTTTTTGGAAATGTCTCTCCTGTTACTTCCAGGTTCCATTCTGGTTGCCGTCATGCCTGGGATACCATTGTCCTAGAACATCCATGTACTCTCATTCTGAGGTTGTCTTTCCCCAAATTCTTGGATTCTCTAGTTCCTGGATCCTGGATCTTTCTCTTTTTTGATCTATTGCCTCATTTTGATAGAGCTCTTTATCTGGCAACTTCCAAGCATCTGAGACTTTGCATATGTATTCTACCTTCACACTTGATTGATGGTAGAAGTGGCTCTATAACTCCAGTTTGGAAGGAATTTTCTTTAGAATGGTGCAGGCTTTGATTTATTCAGCTCTTGTTTACAGTATGGATGTTGAGAAGTCTGATGGCATTCTGACTGTGCTCATCCTTTTGCATGTGATCTGCTTTTCCTCTGCTGAAAACTCAAACTCTGTTGACTTTTTCACATATTAATGTTTTGAAAATCAGATACCTCCATTCAAGGTATCACTAGAGGCATTTTACTTGAATTCTCTATATGGTTTTATAAATAGAAGGATAAAATATAGAATAGTTTATATCCTAGAGAAAATATGACACTCCTTAACTTCATGTACTCAGAGGGTGTAACACATGTTAAGGTGCAAAAAACAAAAATAAATAAAAACCTCTTCCAAGAGGAATTGATAAGGCACTTTCATTATTTCCATATTGTAAGGAGGGAGAGATTAAAGAAAAGAAAGTGCACAATCATTTGGAATAGGAAAGGGGGAAATGAGTTTTCTGCTTGACCTTGAAGAATAGTTTCAAACAATGTTAATTGATTTCTATCATAGAGAAGGGTAAAGAAAAAACCAACCAACCAACAAACAAAAAAAACATAATACTACTTCACTGATATTTTCCCTTGATGTTTGAAATAGTAATTATAATAAAAGTAATAGATGTATAATAGAAGTAATAGATGACCCAAAACAGAAAATTTGAATGGGCATTAAGAAATATTATGAAAGTAAACTTCACCCTTTCCACTATATTATCCCATGATTCACAGGTTGTAATTTATCCTCCCAGAAGAAAGTTAATCATATATTAAAAATAGTATATTAAAATATACTATTACCAAAGTTATGATATCATAATAATATTCTGTCCCTCACTTCAACAAATAATAATGGAATCCATATTAGGTCTACCTCAATCTCTTTAGTGGCTGCAGGGCATTTCATTGTATTGACCAGGGGTCAGCAAACTATGACCTAAAGGTGACATTTGACTCCCTGTTTGTTTTCATTTAGCACATAAGTAAAAATGGTTTTCACATTTTGAAGTGATTGAGGAAAGTAAAAAGGAAAATGCTATTTTTGCAGCATAAGAAAACTGTGAAATTCAAATTTCAGTGTCTATACATCAAGTCTTATTAGAAGTACTTATTTTTATCAAATAATGAGTACTATATATCTTTCCACTGAAGTTTTGGTCCACTCTCTTTCAGTATACAACAATTTTAAAATGTGTTTTTCATGTAATGAACAACCCAAGAAATGAATTGAGTCGTATACTATTTGCTGAATTAAATTGGAGTATGGTACCTGATTATTGGATTATTTCTTGATGTATCACTTGTAAGCTCAAGGCTCAAACTATGGCAGTGGAAGACATACAGGATTGTCTGTTGTTTCAAAGGCATAATGTGAAGTGCTCATCATAATCTGTTTAAAAATCCTAAATAGCAAGAATGCTGGTCTCCTAGACAGAGTAATTCTAATTAACCTTATAAAAATGAGATTTGTACAGTATGTGGAAAATTAAGGATATAAACAACCATTAAAAGAAAAGTCTAATCACATTATAATAATTATGTTCAACTGACACAATAGGCAGTAGTCACATAGCAGTACCATATTTTAAATGCCATCATAAATAATATAAAAAATAGAGATGTTATATTGTGTTATTATTCAAAATACTGTTTTAAATTATTCTTTTAAATAGCCAAATAGATCGTTCTATTAACATGAGGATTTAAATGTGTACTCTGTAGTTTCTTTAATAAAAAAAGACAAGGATGGTCATTAAGCTAAGGGGTTTTACATACATCTTAGGTTGAAGTGAAAATAGGAACAGAAAAAATGGAAATCTAGTTCAAAAAATCTGCTTGTTTTGGTTTGCTGTTCTTCATAGTTAATATCTCATTATCACTGATAATTCCAGTGATGAAAGTAAGCACAGTGGTTTAGAAGAAGTTGGACACTGGAGACAGAAAAGTTGAGTTCCTGTGTGACTTTTACAAGTTCCTTCACTACTTCCAGCATCAGATTCCTTATGTATTATAATGATAGTGTCTACTCAGAGCTCAAAGGGTTATGGGTAGGTTTAAATGTGCTCAGGAACTTAGAGGGCTTGCCACTGTAAGAATACAAAGCATTAAATAAGTGATGGCTATTTTTTCATTATAATTATTACTTCTCATTTTAAGTTTTAACCTCTGATGATTGCATTTTTGGGTGTAAATAAAGAGGAAGAGAGAATGAAAAACAAAGAGTAAAACATGATAGTTACATCCCCTCCCTACCTGCCTATTTAAGCACCAGCTTAGGAGGAATGTTAACATCAGCTGATTATTAAAATTATGGGCACTTAATGGGCATGTTATGGAGACTGTTTATAGGACACAAAACCAGAAGTCCTTTGAAGGTGCATGGCTAGGGGTTTTTATGAACTTCCATCAGAACTACTGGACTTTGAAGTCACAAAGATTCCTACTCACTAAAAACCATTGTGTGTGTGACATATTCAGAAACAGCTAACTTATGTATTTCTCCAAAGCTTTTGTTTTTACAATATACTGCTAAATTTACTGGTCTATTCACTGTCTTAAGGAGCTATGTTTGCTAAAACACTTTTTCTATAAATATGTAATAAAGGAAGAAATAATTGTGCATGACTTTAAGACAATTTTGAAAATACTAACCCTACCTTGCTAGTTCTGGATGATCGCTCCACTCAAATGGTGTTTTTACTTCATGCTATTATGTTATGGTAATTGTAGATATATTTTAAATTTTACATGGATTAGGTGGTTGGTAGAATTTCTTAGTCATATCAAAGAAGAAATGAGCACATGGCAGGTTAAAATGAATGCCTCACTTGTTAACATATTTGTTTAATAATCATAGAACTACTCCATCTCTGAAATGCTGGTTTGCTTTGCCTTGAATAATATGCATTTCATGGATTGGGAAGCAGAAGTGAGCCTCTTAACTAGAGAGGAAACCTCGCCAGCTATCTATCATCATCACCTCAGTGTGGACTTGCTTCTCTTCTGTGAAAGCAAGTGTGCTAGAAACTGTCACAAATGGATAAAACTGTATTTCTTTGAAAAAAAATTACCTCATACCCATGTCAAGACTTAGTGCTGGGGACAGAAATAAAGAGAAATAAACCAAATATTTTTTTAAGGAAATGAACACTGATCTCAGAAACTATCAAAAAACAAATTGCTGAACTCCAATGCAACTTCCAGCGTGTGTCCACAATGTACATACAAAAAGAAAAATCAAATTGAGAATCAGTTATAATCAGTACAAATGCATTATCAAATATGGGCTAAAGATTTAGTCAAGGTGAAACTTCATTGGTTGGGGTTTGAATATATACTTAGAATAATCAGAACTGTATATGGATATGAATTAAGAAAATAAGTCAAGCACCTGTAAACTGAAGCAGGAGATGAAGTTAGCAGTTTATAAATTAATCTTTAGCAAATATGAAGTTGGTAGAAGCAGCAGCATTAGCTGACCCCATTGCCATAGAAAGATTTTTCTTGAGAACTGAAAAGTCACAAAAGAGAAATATTGAAGTAAAGAAAATGTCTTGAAAACAGTTGAAACTGGATTAAAATGCAAGAGAATGCCTTCATAAACATTCGCGGTCAAAGATGAGAAGGATAGGATTTCAGATAGCCCTGAGCAGGTCAGTGTGATTTTGATGACAACACAACAAGCTTTAAGGTTAAGTTATATTTATTCTACCATAAAACTCTAGGACTTTGAGGTGCAAGAAAATATTTCTTTGACTTTATATAGTCAATAAAACAAAAAGTCAAGAGTAGGGCAAGACCGTGTCACTGTTTCTAAAAGTGTTGGTGCTTTAGCGGTATTCATAAATTTGCAATGCTTCAAAGTGAGGCTATAGCCTTTGCAAATATAAAGGGTTTACTGTATTTACCTTCAAATATGTTTGTCCTTTTGTATTTTTAAAAATATGGACTTGCTTTCAGATGGTGAGTAGCTTACATTTAACTGATTTTGCTCTTAAACTCTATGTTTAGCAAAAGCTCTTTCTTATGCTCTTTTCACCAGATATCCTAGGCACAGTTCTCTTAAGTAGATGCTCCTTAATTTTGCATTAAATTGAAACTTGTAGGTATACAACTTTCAATAATTCCATGACCTAAGTCAGTGATGACCAGTAAAAGTATATTTAGAAAAACACAATTCAGAGGTAACTCATATTTATTTCCTAATGCAGAATTCAGTTATTCAAGGTGACCACATTTTCTTCCATTATCTCTACTCAAATTATCATTAATTACTAGAATTACTAGCCCCAAAAAAGTCTGATATCAAGGTTGACAGTTTTAGAATGTGATTTCTATAGATTCAGTTGCAAAATGTCTGTTTACTTTATTAAGTGACTTGCTAATGTTTCATATGAAGTAAAAGTAATGGTATAAAGTGGAATATGTCTTGAGAATCCTAAGTAAATATTTTCACAGATATTTTTTAAAAGTTTCATCTTGTTATAGAATTTTCTAGTTATCAATGACAATGTATTTCTTTGCCTCCCCGTTATTGTCCACAAAGTGTCTATGAAGTGGTAAACATAGTAACTTAATTTTTTCAGATTCTTCCTAAATGGCATAAGTGACCTAGCAATAAATACATTTTTGATGAAAAATTTGTTTCCATAGTAACACATTAAGATGTCATTCTTTGTGATGATGTAGAATATAAAAGTACATAGTTAAAGACTACTTGAAATATAATAGTTATAAATGAACATGGAATAATTGAAACATGTTGAGAGTAGAGCAAAAGTTTATCTCTAGAAAAACAACTCTAAAACCTTCTCTGAGGCTCAGTTGCTAGATGAAAGATTGCTTCAGAATCTTCCTGGGCCTTACTGAAATGGAAGCAAGGTTGTACCCCTTGGCCAATTTTGTTTTTGGTGCTTTTCCCTTTATGATTCTATTTGGTGGGACAGATAGTTCCAGGACTTCAAAGAAAGATAACAAATTTGTTTTGTGGGTGTATCTGACATCAGAAGAAAAATAATGATTTCATCTGACAACTAAACATGAAATTAAACTTAAAACAATATTAAACTTTCAAAACATTATTTACCTCTGAAAAGTTACCCAAATGTTTATATACTAATTTAGTATATATATATGAATGTTCTTTGACAGCTTTTATTATATTACTCCTTTATATTCTATGCTTTAAGAATTGTGTTTTTCTTGAACACTTCTAAATGATACCATTTATATTTTTCATTATTTTTCAATCTATATGTAGGATAAGAGTAATATAAGCACAAAGACTTTATTGTACTTGTTGCTATAGTCCCAGGACTTGAGTTCAAAATAAACTCCATCTCTTCTTCCCCAAATGTGTTCTCATTCATTTATTCCTTATTTTAATACCTTGTAAATGAATTGAGTATTGAATGAAAATTTTTGTTTTGTTAGCCCGGATGGTAGAAAGAGGATGGAATTGATGTTCCTAGTGGTGCAAAGGAAACACAATCATCCCTAGTGAACATAAGTCTATTTTTTCTTTAATATTAAAGGAGAAAAATTTGGAATCTTTTATGTGTTAATATCGGCCCATCTGGGAAAAGATGGTAGACTGACAATGATAATAGGACAGCACATCTTTTGACTACAAACCTATTGAAAGAAGAGAATTATACAAATTAACAAAGACCCCATTACCAGCATTCAAGCCACAGAAATGACTCATGATGATAAGTGAACCTGATGTCAACCATACTCCCTCACATGCAGCAAGGAATCAGAAGACTGGATGACTGCATCAGGGATTAAATGCCTCCACACAGAAGTGACACATATCATTTCTGCTGATTTATTGGTGAAATATATAATTTGAAAGAAATGGGAAGCACAAACTCTCCATGTGCTCAGAAGTAGAGAACAACTGGATATAGTAAATGATGCTAGTATGTGCCACAGCACACTTCAGATAACAAAGCACATTCCTGCTTCTACTTGTCCAGAGACATTTGAAAGGAAGAAAGGAGCACTTAGGAGGGAGAAAGGAGAATGGAAAATACAAAGTTCAGTAAATGCTCATTAACATTTCTAGTGCATAATTCTGAAATAGAGGTTTTACCTTCCACAAAACTGAATTTAAAAATGAAGGAAAATTGTAAGAGCTCATCTTGTATTTTCCCTAGCTGAAAGATAGATACAAGGGAAGAAGAAACAATCATGATCCAAACTTACATAAATGAGAAAAATAAATGTTATATGAATTGCTGAAGAAGATGGTAGCCTCAGGAGAAAAAGCAAATTGGGCCCAGAGCAGGTAGTTCCATGCTCAAAATTTATAGGATTTTCCTACCTTTGTTGCCCTTTCTTTATCTGGAAGAGGAATGGTAGGATATTCTGGACAGAAATGGATATGTGGATAGAGAAAGAGAACCTCTAAGAATTTGTTCTAGCAAGATTTTAAGGAGCAAGAATGTCAAGTACATGAAACTGCCTTCGGAGAACTGTTTTGTCTACTTTTGGGATTGCCTACTCTGAATACCCCCAGCTCTATCAGGAGATAAAAGATCCACCTAGAATTGTGGGAACAATTTTAGAACCAAAAATCAATAACGTATGACAAATATAAATTTTTTAAAAATCACAATTTACCCAAAAGAAACAGGAAATTAGCATTATATATTTTGAAGAAATTGAATCTATTTTATATATTTAATCTCTCCAAAAAATCTCTAAAATTAGCTGATGTTGACAGTGAATTCTATCAGACATTTAATGACAAAACAATACCAATCTTACGCAAAGTCTTTTAGAAAGTAGAGATGAAGGGTTTTTCAAGATGGCGGACTAGGGGGCGACTGCATTTCACGTTGCTCCAGGACGCAAGATTCAAAAGAGGAGATAGTGAGAGACTTGGGACCAACTCAAAGCTGCCGGGTGAGTCTCTCCAGTTGGGGAGGCATCCTGGATGGGGCGGTAGCCCCGGAACGCAGGGAATTTGTGAAGTGGAGTTGCTCGGTGAGACGCCCCTCCCCCCGCTGGAGCTGTAAACACGGACAACTGGGATCATCGTAGAGGAGGTGGCTCAGCACAGCGCTTGGACTCGGAGCAACCACTGGGGCTCCGGGCTGCTGCCTGAGGAGGAGCTGCGTGGCGAGCTGTTGGGACTCAGAAAGACCGCTTCTGAACACCCGGGGGCTGCCCGGAGGAAGAGGAGGAGCACGGCGGGTCCCTTGGTCTAGGAGTGACTGCATCAGAGTCGCAGGTGGTTGCCAGAGGAGGAGCTGGGTGGCGAGCTGTTTGAACTCAGAACGACCGCTCCTGAACACCGGGGGGTTGCCCGGAGGAAGAGAAGTGCGGCGGGTTGCTTGGTCTAGGAGTGACTGCATCAGAGCCACAGGCGGTTGCCAGAGGAGGAGGCGAGTGGTGACTAAAAGCGATGGACTAAAAGCGACCGCTCCTGAACACTGGTGGCCTGCCTGGAGGAGGAGCGCGGTGGGTCACTTGGTCTCGGAGCCACGGCTCCTGAACACCCGGGGGGCTACCCCGAGAAGGAGGAGGAGGAACAGGGTGGGTCACTGGACTTGGAGTGACTGCCTAGGGCTACGAGCGGTTGGCGGGAGGAGGAGACGGGAAGTGAGTTGCTTGGACTCCTAGTGACTGCATCGGAAACCAGGTGACTGTCCGGAGGAGGAGGTGTGTGGTGGGTCTCTGGGTCTCGGAGCTATTGTACGGGGCTCCAGGTGGCGGCTCAGAGGAGGGGCCACATAGCCAGGCGATTAGGTGCAGAGCAGGGTGCCAGGAGCTAGGTGGCTTCTTGCTGGAAGAGCTGCACAGAGACACGCCTAGGGGTGGAGCGAAGTTTCCAGGACTGCGGGCAGATTCTCTGGGAGAGGCAGCCTAAGGAGACTCGCCTGTGAAGGGTGAGGCTCCCAGGCCCAGGAGGTAGGTCCGGGCCCCTGGGAACGTTGCAGAGGAAGACAGCCCAGCCCAGGCGGTAGTTGTAGTTTGAGGGGAACCTCTAGGAGGGGAACTGACCAGCGAGATCTCCCCACCAGGTGAGTCTTCCCTGCCGGGTGAGGTTTTCCCACAAGGACGGTAAAACCAGAGACACAGGCACAAACAGGCCCTGCCTCAGCCCACAGCCTAGTTCCCCTTTGGATGATCATTGGTCAACAAGTGGAGGCACCTCTGCCCACTAGCAGGGAATATACCCCACCTGAGGGTCACCACCCCTAGAGAGGCAGCTTCTTCATGGAGCTCTGCATTATCAAGTTCCTCCAAGATTTCAGGGTACTGAAGGATAAGAGGGGATATACTAGCAATCTTCAGGGACATTATAAGTCGATAGAGGAAATCTGCAATATCTTAATGACCCACTGATTCCTGAACAATATGAGAAAACAAGGGAAGAAAATGCCCCAAACAAATCTAGATGTTACATCAATAGAATCCAACGACAGCATGGCAGAAGAAATGACAGAAAGGGAGTTCAGAATGTACATAATTAAAATGATCAGGGAAGCAAACGATGAGATGAAAGAGCAAATGCAGGCATTGAATGATGAGATGAAAGAGCAAATGCAGGCATTGAATGATGAGATGAAAGAGCAAATGCAGGCATTGAATGATGAGATGAAAGAGCAAATGCAGGCATTGAATGATGAGATGAAAGAGCAAATGCAGGCATTGAATGATCGCACCAATCGACAGTTAACAGAGCAAATTCAGGAAGCAAAAGATCATTTCAATAAAGAGTTAGAGATATTGAAAAAAAACCAAACAGAAATCCTTGAAATGAAGGAAACAATACACCAAATTAAGAACTCCATAGAAAGCATAACCAATAGGATAGAACACCTGGAAGACAGAACTTCAGATATTGAAGACAAAATATTTAACCTCGAAAACAAAGTTGAACAAACAGAGAAGATGGTAAGAAACCATGAACAGAATCTGCAAGAACTATGGGATATCACGAAAAGGCCAAATTTGAGAATTATTGGGATTGAGGAAGGCTTAGAGAAACAAACCAAAGGAATGAACAATCTATTCAATGAAATAATATCAGAAAATTTCCCAAATCTGAAGAATGAAATGGAAAATCAAGTCCAAGAGGCTTATAGGACTCCAAATACACAAAATTACAACAGACCCACACCAAGGCACATTATAATGAAAATACCTAACATACAAAATAAAGACAGAATTTTAAAGGCTCTGAGAGAAAAGAACCAAATTACATTCAGGGGGAAACCAATACGGATATCAGCAGATTTTTCAATCCAGACCCGGAAAGCTAGAAGGGCCTGGAACAACATTTTTCAACCTCTGAAAGAAAATGGATGCCAACCAAGAATCTTATACCCAGCAAAACTTACCTTCAAATTTGACGATGAAATAAAATCATTCCATGATAAACAAAAGCTAAAAGAATTTACAAAAAGAAAGCCAGCATTACAGAACATTCTCAGCAAAATATTTCATGAGGAAGAGATAAAAAACAAAGAAGCAAATCAGCAAAGGGAGGAACTATCCTAAAGGAACTGTCAAATAAAGGAGGAACCAAGATGTGTCAAAAAATAAATAAATAAATAAATAAAATTTTAAATATGAACCAAATGACCGGGAATACAAATCATATCTCAATAATAACCCTGAATATTAATGGCCTGAATTCATCAATCAAAAGACATAGACTGGCAGATTGGATTAAAAAGAAAGATCCAACAATATGTTGCCTGCAAGAGACTCACCTCATAGAAAGAGATACCCATAGACTAAAGGTGAAAGGATGGGGAAAAACATACCATGCACATGAACTCAGCAAAAAAGCTGGAGTATCCATCCTCATTTCAGATAATGTTGACTTCAAGCCAAAGTTAGACAGAAGGGATAAAGAAGGACATTTCATACTGCTTAAGGGAAGCATAAATCAGCAAGATATAACAATCATAAACATCTATGCCCCAAACAGTGGCTCATCCATGTATGTCAAACAAATCCTTCTCAATTTTAGAAACCAAATAGACCATAACACAATAATACTAGGTGATTTTAACACGCCTCTCTCACCACTGGACAGATTTTCCAAACAAAAATTGAACAAAGAAACCATAGATCTCAATAACACAATCAATAATTTAGACTTAACAGACATTTATAGAATATACCATCCAACCAAGAGCGAATACACTTTCTTCTGAGCAGCACATGGATCCTTCTCTAAAATAGACCATATATTATGCCACAAAGCTAATGTCAGCAAATACAAGAAGATAGAGACACTACCCTGTATTCTATCAGATCATAATGGATTGAAGTTAGAAATAAATGAAAGAGTAAAAAAGAGAAACTACTCCAACACCTGGAGATTAAACAATATGCTATTATATGATGAATGGATAACAGAAGATATTAAGAAGGAAATTAAAAAATTCTTAGAGGTAAATGAGAACAAAGAAATATCCTATCAAAATCTCTGGGACACTATGAAAGTAGTACTTAGAGGAAAATTTATTTCATGGAGCACATTTAATAAAAGAAGTAAAACTCAACAAATCAACAACCTAACACTACAGCTCAAAGCCCTAGAAAAAGAAGAACAGACCAACACCAAAAGTAGTAGAAGACAGGAAATAGTTAAACTCAGAGCTGGAATCAACGAAATTGAAACGAAAGAAACAATACAAAAAATTGACAAAATAAATAGTTGGTTCTTCGAAAAAATAAACAAAATTGATAAACCTTTAACCACACTAACAAAGAGAAGACGAGAGAAAACCCAAACCACTAAAATTCGGAATGAACAAGGAAATATCACAACAGACACGACTGAAATACAAAACATAATTAGAAGCTATTTTGAAAAGCTATACTCCAACAAAATAGAAAATTTCGAAGACATCAACAGGTTTCTAGAGACATATGAATTGCCTAAACTGAACGAGGAGGACATACACAATTTAAATAGACCAATTTCAAGTAATGAAATAGAAGAAGTCATCAAAAGTCTACCAACAAAGAAAAGTCCAGGACCAGATGGGTTCTCAGCCGAGTTCTACAAAACCTTTAAAGAAGAGCTCATTCCAATACTTCTCAAAGTATTCCATAAAATAGAAGAGGAGGGAACCCTCCCAAACTCATTCTATGAAGCCAATATTACCCTGATACCTAAATCAGACAGAGACACATCGAGGAAAGAAAATTTCAGACCAATATCCTTAATGAACATCGACGCAAAAATTCTCAACAAAATTTTAGCAAATCGCATACAAAAACATATTAAAAAGATAGTGCACCATGATCAAGTGGGCTTCATCCCAGGGATGCAAGGTTGGTTCAACATCAGGAAATCAATAAATGTCATTCACCATATCAATAGACTTAAAGTCAAGAATCACATGATTATTTCAATAGATGCAGAGAAAGCATTTGATAAAATACAGCACCCCTTCATGCTCAAAACACCAGAAAAAATAGGGATAGTGGGAACATTCCTTAACATTGTAAAGGCCATCTATGTTAAACTCATGGCTAATATCATTCTGAATGGTGAAAAACTGAAAGCATTCCCCCTAAAAACTGGAACAAGGCAGGGATGCCCTCTTTCACCACTTCTTTTCAATATCGTCCTTGAAATATCTAGCCAGAGCAATTAGACAGACCAAAGAAATTAAAGGGATACGAATTGGAAAAGAAGAACTCAAACAATCCCTATTTGCTGATGATATGATGGTATACTTAGAGGAACCAGGAAATTCCACCAGAAAACTTTTAGATCTCATAAGTGAATTCAGTAAAGTAGCGGGATATAAGATCAATGCACATAAATCTAAGGCATTTTTATACATAAGCGATGAATCTTCAGAAAGAGAAATTAGGAAAACTACCCCATTCACAATAGCTTTGAAAAAAATAAAGTATTTGGGAATCAATCTCACAAAAGAGGTGAAATACCTCTACAATGAGAACTACAGAACACTAAAGAAAGAAATTAAAGAAAACCTTAGAAGATGGAAAGATCTCCCATGTTCTTTGATAGGAAGAATTAATATTGTCAAAATGGCCATACGACCAAAAGTGCCATACAGATTCAATGCAATTCCAATTAAAATCCCAATGATGTACCTTACAGAAATAGAGCAAGCAATTATGAAATTCATCTGGAAGAATAAAAACCCAGAATAGCTAAAGCAATCCTTGGCAGAAAGAGTGAAGCAGGGGGTATTGCAATACCAGATCTTCAACTCTACTACAAAGCAATAGTAACAAAAACGGCATGGTATTGGCACCAAAATGGAAAGGTGGATCAATGGTATAGAATAGAGGACACGGACACAAACCCAAATAAATACAATTTTCTCATACTAGACAAAGGGACCAAAAATATGCAATGGAGAAAAGAGAGCCTCTTCAACAAATGGTGCTGGGAGAATTAGAAATCCATATGCAACAGAATGAAACTAAACCCATATCTCTCACCATGCATGAAACTAAACTCAAAATGGATTAAGGACCTCAGAATCAGACCAGAGACCTTGCATCTTATAGAAGAAAAAGTAGGTCCAGAGCTTCAACATGTCGGCTTAGGACCAGACTTCCTCAACAGGACTCCCATAGCACAAGAAATAAAAGCAAAAATCAATAACTGGGATAGATTCAAACTAAAAAGCTTTCTCTCAGCAAAGGAAACTATCAGCAATGCGAAGAAAGAGCCTACAGAGTGGGAGAAAATCTTTGCCAATCATACTTCAGATAGAGCACTAATCTCCAGAATCTATAAAGAACTCAAAAAACTCTACAACAAGAATGCAAATAATCCAATCGACAAATGGGCTAAGGAAATGAATAGACACTTCACAGAAGAAGATCTACAAGCAATCAACAAACATATGGAAAAATGTTCAACATCTCTAGTAATAAGAGAAATGCAAATCAAAACCACCCTAAGATTCCATCTCACCCCAATTAGAATGGCGATTATCAAGAATACAAGCAACAACAGGTGTTGGCGAGGATGTGGGGAGGAAGGTACACTCATACATTGCTGGTGGGGCTGCAAATTAGTGCAACCACTCTGGAAAGCAGTGTGGAGACTCCTTAGAAAACTTGGAATGGAACCACCATTTGACCCAGCTATCCCACTCCTTGGCCTATACCCAAAGGACTTAAAATCAGCATATTACAGAGATACAGCCACATCAATGTTCATAGCTGCTCAGTTCACAATAGCCAGATTTTGGAACCAACCTCGATGTCCCTCAATTGATGAATGGATAAAGAAACTGTGGCATATATATACAATGGAATATTACTCAGCCATAAAGAATGATAAAATTATGGCATTTGCAGGCAAATGGATGAAACTGGAGAATATCATGCTAAGTGAGATAAGCCAATCTCAAAAAAACAAAGGACAAATGATATCGCTAATAAGTGGATGATGACACTTAATGGGGGGTGGGAGGGGCTAGTGTTAGGGTTAGAGTTAGGGTTAGGGAGGGGGGCAAGAATGGAGGAAGGAAGGACTGTATAGAGGGAAAAGAGGGGTGGGAGGGGTGGGGGGGAAGGGGAAAAAATAACAGAATGAATCAAACATCATTACCCTATGTAAATTTATGATTACACAAATGGTATGCCTTCACGCCATGTACAAACAGAGAAACAACATGTATCCCATTTGTTTACAATGAAAAAAAATAAAAGGAAAGTAGAGGTGAAGACAACATTTCCCAAGCTGTTCTATGAGACCAACATAACAAAAATTTGAAGAAGGTATTGCCAATAAATAAATTTATAGCCCACTATGTCTCATAAACATGGATCCATCAATACTTAACAAAGTATTAGCAAAACAATCCAGCAAAATATCAAAGAAATAATGCATCATGATCAAGTAAAGTTGATCTTAGAAGTATAAGATTAGTTTAACACATGAAAATTGTACTAAGAGAAAAAGAGAAGCTATATGATTATGTCAAGACATGTAGAAAAATATTTAACAGAGACCAATAGCCAATCATTTAAAAATGTTTAATTGAAAAACAACAATTAGGAAGAGAACCTCTTGAACCTGCTAAAGTGTACCTACAAAAGTATCTGTGGCTGGCATCATACCAAATGGTGAAAAACATTACACTTCTCCTTTAAATTGGGGTAGTCAAGGGTAGGACATAAAGAATTAGATATGGCTCTATTTTCAGACAATATTATTGTTAATGTAGAATAGCAATTATATTCCTATCTACCAGCAGCAACCAATTGAAAGTGAAATAAAACACATTTATTATAATGTAATATATAAAATAGGAATAAATTTAACAAAAGATACTCAAGACTTTCTAAATTAAAACCTACAAAGTACTACTGTTGGAATTTAAATGCAACATAAATAAACAGGGACAAGTACCATTTTCCTAGATTGAAAGGTTAATGTCATTAAGGTGCTATTTATTTAAAAGTATTGTGTTGATGTTAATTTCCTGTTTATAAAGATTGTATTGTGGTGATAGAAGGTGTTTGCATCCGCCAAAGCTAGATTAAAAGTTATGTGGTACTCATATTTTTGTGAATTTTCTCTGACTTTAGAGAATTTCAAAATAAAAAGTGGATAAACTATTATCTGAAAATGGTGAGATACAATGTGGACCAATTGTAATCCCAGTAGACATTATTGTAGGTATTCATAGACAGAGTTGTAGGTATTAAACTTATCTAAAATTTATGTGAAATGCAAAGGACTTAAACATTCAAATCAATGTTGAGTAAAGCAGGAGAGCCAGAGGATTCAAACTGCCTGGTTCCAAGGCATGCTGTTAAACTACAGTGATCAAGATGGTACGGTACTGGCAATAAGGACAAATAGGAGAATGGAACAGAGACGAGAACCCCCCAAATAAATCTACATTTATACAGTAATTTGCTTTTTTTTAATCCCAAAGTCATCAAAGCACTACAAAAAGGAAAGAAATGTATTTTTAGTAAATGACATTGAAATAATTGGTAACTGATATGGGAAAAGAAAGAAAAAAATAAACCCCAAGACCTTGCTTTATGTTATGTACAAAAATAAATATTAGATAGAATGCCTATCTAAACATAAAACAACATCTAAAGCCATAAAACTTTTAAAAGAAAAGGTAAGAGGGGCTAAATCTTCCGGACTTGGGGGAAAGCAAAAATTTCTTAGGTTGCAAAAATTGATAACCATTAAAGAAACAATTGATAATTTAGACTATGTGGAACTCAAAAACTACTCATTAAAGGACATCATCAAAAATCAATAAAACTAAGTCAATCGATAGAGCATGAGAAAATCTTTTAAAAATATATATGTGACAATGTAGTGATATTTGGGAAAAATAAAGAACTGCTACTAAACAAAAACAACCCAATGATAAATAGGCAAGACTTTTCAACTAGTATACAAATAGCCAATAAGCCTTTAAAAGTGTTGCATATCATTAATCACCAGTAAATTTCATACCAAACCACAATTAAATACTAATACACATGATTCTTAACTTTAAGCCTATTGATGTGATGAATTACATTGATTTCCAGATGTTGAACCAACCTTGCATCCCTAGGATAAACCCCACTTGATCATGGTGCACTATCTTTTTAATATATTTTTGTATGCAATTTGCCAGTGTTTTCCATCTTTGTTCATTAGGGCTTTTTTTTTTTTTTTTTTTTTTTTAAACAAATGGGATACATGTTGTTTCTCTGTTTGTACATGGAGTCAAGGCATACCATTTGTGTAATCATAAATTTACATAGGGTAATGTTATTTGATTCATTCTGTTATTTTTCCTTACCCCCCTCCCACTCCTCTTTCCCCTCTATACAATCCTTCCTTCCTCCATTCTTGTCACCCTCCTTAACCCTAACCTTAAACCTAACCCTAACCCTAACCCCTCCCACCCCCCATTATATGTCATCATTTGCTTATCAGTGAGACCATCTGTCGTTTGGTTCTTTGAGATTGGCTTATCTCACTGAGCATGATATTTTCCGATTTCATCCATCTGCCTGCAAATGCCATAATTTTATCATTCTCTATGGCGGAGTAATGTTCCATTGTATATATATATGCCACAGTTTCTTTATCCATTCATCAATTGAAGGACATCTAGGTTGGTTCCACAATCTTGCTATGGTGAAATGAGCAGCTATGAACATTGATGTGGCTGTAGTATGATGATCTCTGTAGTATGCTGATTTTAAGTCCTTTGGGTATAGGCCAAGGAGTGGGATAGCTGGGTCAAATGGTGGTTCCTTTCTAAGCTTTCTGAGGAATCTCCACACTGCTTTCCAGAGTGGATGCAATAATTTGCAACCCCACCAGCGATGTATGAGTGTACCTTTTTCCCCACATCCTCGCCAACACCTATTGTTGCTTGTGTTCTTGATAATTGCCATTCTAATTGGGGTGAGATGGAATCTTAGGGTAGTTTTGATTTGCATTTCTCTTATTACTAGAGATGTTGAACATTTTGTCATATATCTATTGATTGCTTGTACATCTTCTGTGTTGATTGAATTATTTGTATTCTTGGTGTACAGTTTTTTGAGTTCTTCATATATTCTGGAAATTAGCGCTCTATCTGAAGTATGAGTGGCAAAGATATTCTCCCACTCTGTAGGCTCTCTCTTCACATTACTGATAGTTTCCTTTGCTGAGAGAAAGCTTTGTAGTTTGAATCTATCCCAGTTGTTGATTCTTGCTTTTATTTCTTGTGCGATGGGAGTCCTGTTAAGGAAGTCTGATCCTAAGCCAACAAGCTGAAGATTTGGACCTACTTTTTCTTCTATAAGATGCAGGGTCTCTGGTCTGATTCTGAGGTCCTTGATCCATTTTGAGTTGAGTTTTGTGCAGGGTGAGAGATAGGGGTTTAATTTCATTCTGTTGCCTATGGTTTTCCAGCTTTCCCAACATCATTTGTTGAAGAGGCTAGCTTTTCTCCATTGCATATTTTTGGCCCCTTTGTCTAGTATGAGAAAATTGTATTTATTTGGGTTTGTGTCCATGTCCTCTATTCTGTACCATTGATCTACCTGTCTATTTTGGTACCAATATCATGCCGTTTTTGTTACTATTGCTTTGTAGTAGACTTGAAGATCTGGTATTGCAATACCCCCACTTCACTCTTTTTGCTGAGGATTGCTTTAGCTATTCTGGGTTTCTTATTCTTCCAGATGAATTTCATAATTGCTTGCTCTATTTCTATAAGGTACATCATTGGGATTTTAATTGGAATTGCATTGAATCTGTATAGCACTTTTGGTATTATGGCTATTTTCACAATATTAATTCTTCCTATCCAAGAACATGGGAGATCTTTCCATCATCTGAGGTTTTCTTTAATTTCTTTCTTTAGTGTTCTGTAGTTCTCATTGTAGAGGTCTTTCACCTCTTTTTTGAGATTGATTCCCAAGTATTTTATTTTTTTTTGATGCTATTGTGAATGGGGTAGTTTTTCCTAACTTCTCTTTCTGAAGATTCATCACTTATGTATAAAAATGCATTGGATTTATAAGCATTGATCTTGTAACCTGCTACTTTACTGAATTCCCTTATGAGATCTAAAAGTTTTCTGGTGGAATTTCCAGGTTCCTCTAAATATATAATCATGTCATCAGCAAATAGGGATAGTTTGAGTTCTTCTTTTCCAATTCGTATCCCTTTAATTTCTTTGGTTTGTCTAATTGCTCTGGCTAGAGTCTCAAGGACGATGTTGAATAGAAGTGGTGAAAGAGGGCATTCCTGCCTTGTTCCAGTTTTTAGGGGGAATGCTTTCAGTTTTTCACCATTCAGAATGATATTGGCCATGGGCTTAGCGCAGATGGCCTTTACAATGTTAAGGAATATTCCCACTATCCCTATTTTTTCTAGTGTTTTGAGCATGAAGGGGTGCTGTATTTTATCAAATGCTTTTTCTGCATCTATTGAAATTATCAGGTGATTCTTAACTTTAAGTCTGTTGATATGGTGAATGACATTTATTGATTTCCGGATGTTTAACCAACCTTGCATCCCTGGGATGAAACCCACTTGATCGTGGTGCACTATCTTTTTACTATGTTTTTGTATGCGATTTGCTAAAATTTTGTTGATAATTTTTGCGTCGATGTTCATTAAGGATATTGGTCTGAAATTTTCTTTCCTCGATGTGTCTCTGTCTGGTTTAGGTATCAGAGTGATATTGGCTTCATAGAATGAGTTTGGGAGAGTTCCCTCCTCTTCTATTTCATGGAATACTTTGAGAAGTATTGGAATGAGCTCTTCTTTAAAGGTTTTGTAGAACTCGACTGAGAACCCATCTGGTCCTGGACTTTTCTTTGTTGGTAAGCTTTTGATGACCTCTTCATTTCATTGCTTGAAATTGATTTATTTAAGTTGTGTATATCCTCCTCGTTCAGTTTAGATAATTCATATGTCTCTAGAAACTTGTTGATGTCTTCGAGGTTTTCTGTTTTGTTGGAGTATAGCTTTTCAAAATAGCTTCTAATTATGTTTTGTATTTCACTCATGTGTGTTGGGTTATTTCCTTGTTCATTCCGAATTTTAGTAATTTGAGTTTTCTCCCTCTTTTTCTTTGTTAGTGTGGCTAAGGGTTTATCAATTTTGTTTATTTTTTCAAAGAACCAACTATTTATTTTGTTAATATTTCTGATTGTTTCTTTTGTTTCAATTTCGTTGATTTCGGCTCTGATTTTAACTATTTCCTATCTTCTACTATTTTTGGTGTTGGTCTGTTCTTCTTTTTCTAGGGCTTTGAGCTGTAGTGTTAAGTCGTTTATTTGTTGTTTTCTACTTCTTTTGTTGAATGTGCCCCATGAAATAAATCTTCCTCTAAGTACTGCTTTCATAGTGTCCCAGAGATTTTGATATGATGTGTCTTTGTTCTTGTTTACTTCTAAGAATTTTTTTATTTCCTTCCTGATGTCTTCTGTTATCCCTTCATCATATAATAGCATATTATTTAATCTCCAGGTATTGGAGAAGTTTCTGTTTTTTATTCTGTCATTTATTTCTAATTTCAATCTATTAAGATCTGATAGAGTATAAGGTAGTATATCTTCTTGTATTTGCTAACAGTAACTTTGTGGCATAAAATATGGTCTATTTTAGAGAAGGATCCATGTGCTGCTGAGAAGAAAGTGTATTCGTTCTTTTTGGATGGTATACTCTATATATATAAGAATAAGTTAAGTCTAAATTGTTGATTGTGTTATTGAGATCTATGGTTTCTTTATTCAATTTTTGTTTGGAAGATCTATCCAGTGGTGAGAGAGGAATGTTAAAATCACCTAATATTATTGTATTGTGGTCTATCTGATTTCTGTAATTGAGAAGGATTTGTTTGAGGTACATGGATGAGCCAATGTTCGGGGCATAAATATTTATGATTGTTATGTCTTGCTGATTTATGCTTCCCTTAAGCAGTATGTAATGTCCTTCTTTATCCCTTCTGACTAGTTTTGGTTTGAAGTCCACCTTATCTGAAATGAGGATGGATACTCCAGCTTTTTTGCTGTGTCCATGTGCATGGTATGTTTTTTCCCATCCTTTCACCTTTAGTGTATGGGTATCTCTTTCTATGAGATGAGTCTCTTGCAGGCAGCATATTGTTGGATTTTTCTTTTTAATTCAATCTACCAGTCTAGCAGTCTATGTCTTTTGATTGATGAGTTCAGGCCATTAACATTCAGGGTTATTATTGTGATATGATTTGTATTCCCAGTCATTTGACTCATTTTTGTTTTTTGTTTTCTTTCAGGGCTTGGTAAATGTTGTTCCAGGCCCTTCTAGCTTTTAGGGTCTAGATTGAAAAATCTGCTGATATCCATATTGGTTTCTCCCTTAATGTAATTTGATTATTTTCTCTTGCAGTCTTTAAAATTCTGTCTTTATTTTGTATGTTAGGCATTTTCATAATAATGTGCCTTGGTGTGGGTCTGTTGTAATTTTGTATATTTGGAGTCCTATAACCCTCTTGTACTTGACTTTCCATTTCATTCTTCAGATTTGGGAAATTTTCTGATATTATTTCATTGAATAGATTGTTCATTCCTTTGGTTTGTTTCTCTAAGCCTTCCTCAATCCCAATAATTCTCAAATTTGGCCTTTTCATGATATCCCATAGTTCTTGCAGATTCTGTTCATGATTTCTTACCATCTTCTCTGTTTGGCTAACTTTGTTTTCAAGATTAAATATTTTGTCTTCAACGTCTGAGGTTCTGTCTTCCAGGTGATCTATCCTTTTGGTTATGCTTTCTATGGAGTTTTTAACTTGGTTTATTATTTCCTTCATTTCAAGGATTTCTGTTTGTTTGTTTTTTCAGTATCTCTAACTCTTTATTGAAATGATCTCTTGCTTCCCGCATTTGCTCTTTTAACTGTTGATTGGTGCGATCATTTAATGTTTGCATTTGCTCTTTCATCTCCTCCTTCAACGCCTACATTTGCTCTTTCATCTCCTCATCTGTGTCCCTGATTGTTTTAATTATGTACATTCTGAACTCCCTTTCTGACATTTCTTCTGCTGTGCTGTCATTGGGTTTTATTGATATAGTATCTAGGTTTGTTTGGGACATTTTCTTCCCTTGTTTTCTCATATTGGTCAGATGTCAGTGGGACTCTGAGATATTGCAGATTTCCTCTATTGACATATAGTGTCCCTGTAGATTTCCAGTATATCGCCTCCCAGCCTTCAGTAGCCTGAAGCCTTGGAGGAACTTGATAATGCAGTGCTCCCGAAGAAAATTGCCCCTAGCCCACTACTGGTTCCAGGACTTGGAGCTGGCTCTGTGCAGAAAGGCTCTCACTGGGTGGCCTGCTCCTAGAAGCTGGCCGTGGAAGGAGCCTGCCGCCAGAGGGAGTAGGGCTGCTTGGGGAAGTCCCTGGCTGCCCTGCCCTTGTCCCTTAAGCCACCTGTGGGCCTGGGTCCGCCTCTGGGTCCGGGGCTTGGAGCTGGCTCTATGTGGAAAGTCTCTCACTGGGCAGCATGCTCTGAGAAGCTGGCCGTGGAAGGAGCTTGCCGCTGGAGGGAGCAGGGCTGTTTGGCAAAGTCCCTGGTTGCCCTGCCCTGGTCTCTGAAGCCACCGGAGGGCCTGGGCCCGCTGCTGGGTCCGGGACTTGGAGCTGGCTCTGTGCAGAAAGGCTCTCACTGTCGGCCTGCTCTGAGAAGCTGGCTGTGGAAGGAGCCCACCGCCGGAGGGAGCAGGGCGGTCTGGGGAAGACTCTAGCTGCCCTGCCCTGCTCTGAGAAGGCGCTCCTATCCGTGACTGCCACCCGGGCCGAGCTTCCCCTGGTTGGGGAGACTCACCCCGCAGCTCTATGTTAGTCCGATTCTCTCAATGTCTCCCCTTATTGAATCCTGTGTTCTGGAGCGACGGGAGATGCAGTCACCCTCTAGTCTGCCATCTTGGATCCCTCTAGTTGGTAGACTTTTTATGGCTTCTTCTCTTTTGGTGCTTGAAATTGATGTATTTAGATTGCATACATCTTCCTGATTCAGTTTGGGAGGTTCATATGTCTCTAAAAATTTGTCAATGTCTTTGATATTTTCTATTTTATTGGAGTATAGATTTTCAAAGTAGCTTCGAATTATGTTACATATTTCAATGGTGTCTTTCCTTTTTCATCACAATTTCTAGCAATTTGAGTTTTCTCTCTCCTTCTCTTTGTTAGTGTGGCTAGGGGTTTATCAATTTTGTTTACTTTTTCAAAGAACCAACTTTTTGTTTTGTCAATTTTTTGAGTTGTTTTTCTTGTTTCAATTTCATTGATTTCAGCTGATTTTAATTATTTCCTGTCTTCTACTATTTTTGGTGTTGATCTGTTCTTTTTCTAGGGCTTTGAGATGTAATGTTAGGTTATTTGGTTGTTGACTTTTTATTTTTTGAATGCATGAACTCTCAATGCAATGAACTTTCCTCTTAGTACTGCTTTCAGAGTGTCCCAGAGATTTTGATATGTTGTGTCATTGTTCTCATTTACCTCTAAGAATGTTTTTATTTCTTCCCTGATGTCTTCTGTTATTATTGCATCATTCAGTAGCATATTATTTAGTCTCCAGGTGTATGAGTTGTTTTTGTTTGCTATTTTATCATTGGTTTCTAATTGCATTCCATTATGGTCAGATAGGATACTAGGTAGTATCTCTATTTTTTTGTATGTACTAATGGCTTCTTTGTGGCATAGCATATGGTCTATTTTGGAGAAGGATCCATGAGCTGCTAAGAAGAAAGTATATTTTCTGGATGATGGATGAAATACACTGTAAATGTCCATTAAGTCTATATCATTGATTGTATTATTTAGTTCTATAGTTTTTTTGTTCAGTTTTTGTTTGGAGGATCTATCCAGTGGTGAGAGCGGTGTGTTAAAGTCCCCCACTATTAATGTGTTTTGGTCTATTTGATTCTTAAAATTGAGAAGGATTTGTTTGATGTACATAGATGCTCCATTGTTTGGGGCATAAATATTTAAAATCATTATGTCTTGCTGTATTATGCTTCTCTTAAGCAGTATGAAATGTCCTTCTTTATCCCTTCTGACTAACTTAGGTTTGAAGTCCACTTTATCTGATAGAGAATGGAGACCCCTGCTTTTTTACTGAGTCCATGTTCATGGAATGTTTTTCCCCATCCTTTCACCTTTAGTTTGTGGATATCTTTTTCTATGAGATGAATCTCTTGAAAACAGTATATTGTTGGGTCTTTCTTTTTAATCCAATCTGCCAGTCTATGTCTTTTGATTATTGAGTTTAGGCCATTAATATTCAGGGTTATTATTGTGATATGATTTGTATTCCTGGTTTGGCTTATTTTTGGTTTTTAAATTGACTTGTTTTTTCCTTTGATTGACTTTTCCTTTAGGTTAGTTCCTTCCTATGTTGACTTGTATTGTTGCTTTTCACTTCGTCCTCATGAAATATTTTGCTGAGAATGTTCTGTAGAGCAGGTTTTCTATTTGTAAATTTTTTAACATTTGTTTATCATGGAAGGATTTTATTTCATCATCAAATCTGAAAGTAAGTTTTGCTGGGTATAGGATTCTTGGTTGGCAACCATGTTCTTTCAGAGCTTGAAATATATTGTTCCAGGTCCTTATTGTTTTAGAGTCTGGGCTGAGAAATCTAAAATATTCTGATATATTTCATTGAACAGGTTGTTCATTCCTTTACTTTGTATCTCTGTGCCTTCCTCAATCCCAATAATTTTTAAATTTGGTCTTTTCATGATATCCCATAATTCTTGGAGTTTCCATTCATGACTTACCATCTTCTCAGTTTGTTCAACTTTTTTGTCAAGATTAAATATTTTGTCTTCATTGTCAAGTTAAGAATCATAGGATTATTTCAATAGATGCTGAGAAAGCATTTGATAAAACACAGCATCCCTTCGTGCGTACAAAAAGTAGGAATAGTAGGAACATACATCAACATTGTAAAGGCTATGTATGCTAAGCCCAGAGTCAACATCATTCTTAATGGAGAAAAACTGAAAGCATTCCCTCTAAAAACTGGAACAAGACAGGGATGCCCTCTTTTGCCACTTCTATTCAACATGGTCCTTGAAACACTTTCCAGCGCAATCAGACAGAACAAAGAAATTAAAGGGATACAAATATGAAAAGAAGAACTTAAGCTGTCACTATTTCTGATGACATGATCCTATATTTAGAAGATTCAAAAAACTCCATTAGAAAACTTCAAGAATTAATAAATGAATTCAGCAAAGTTGCAGGATATAAAATTCATATGCATAAATCTAATGCACTTCTATTCATAAGTGATGAATCCTCTGAAAGAGAAATTAGGAAAATTACTCCATTCATAATAGCCTCAAAAAAAAATACTTGGGAATTAATCTAACAAAAGAGGTGAAAGACCTCTACAATGAAAACTACACAACATTAAAGAAAGAAATTGAAGAAAACCTTCAAAGATGGAAAGATCTCCCATGTTCTTGGATAGGCAGAATTAACATTGTCAAAATGGCCATTCTACCAAAGGCACTATACAAATTCAATGCAATTCCAATTAAAATCACAATGATATTCCTCATAGAAATAGAGAAAGCAATCATGAACTTCATCTGGAATTAACAAGAGACCTCGAATAGCCAAAACAATCATGAGTAGAAAAAGTGAAGCAGGAGGTATCACAATACCAGACCTTAAACTATACTACAGAGCAGTAGTAACAAAAACTGGCATAGTATTGGCACCAAAATAGACAGGCAGACCTATGGTACAGAATAGAAGACATGGAGACAAACCCACATAAATACAGTCACCTTATACTAGACAAAGGAGCCAAAAACATACAATGGAGAAAAGATAGCCCGTTCATCAAATGGTGCTAAAAAACTGGAAATCCATATGCAGTAAAATGAAATTAAACCTCTATCTCTCACCCTGCTCGAAACTCAACTCAAAATAGATAAAGGACTTAGGAATTAGACCAGAGACCCTACACCTAATAGAAGACAAAGTAGGCCCGAATCTTCATCATGTTGGCTTAGGATCAGACTTCCTCAACAAGATTCCCAAAGCACAATAATCAAAGCAAGGATCAATAAATGGGATGGATTCAAACTAAAAAGATTTTTCTCAGCAAAGGATACAATAAAGAACATGAAGAGAGAACCTACAGAGTGGGAGAAAATCTTTTCTACACGCACTTCAGATAGAGCACTTATCTCCAAAATTTATAAAGAACTTACAAAATTACACCAAAAATACAAAGAACCCAACCAATAAATGGGCCAAGGAACTGGTCAGACACTTTACAGAAGAAGACACACAGGCAATTAAAAAATATATGAAAAATTGTTCAACATCTCTAGTAATTAGAGAAGTGCAAAGTACAACAACTCTAAGATTTCATGTTACTCTAATTGGAATACTCATTATCAAGAACACAAACAATAATAGATGTTGGCATGGATGTGGGGAAAAAGGCACACTTTTACATTACTGGTGGAGTTGCAAATTGGTGCAGTCACTCTGGAAAGCAGTGTGGAGAATCCTCAGAAAACTTGGAATGGACCCACCTTTTGATCCAGTTATCCCACTCCTTGGTTTCTACCCAAAGTATTTTAAATCAGCATACTACAGTAATGCAGCCACATCAATGTTTATAGCAGCTCCGTTCACAATAGCTAACATGTGGAACCAACCTAGATGCCCTTCAACAAATGAATGGATAAAGAAAGTGTGGTATATATACACAATAGAATATTATTCAGCCATAAAGAAGAAAATATTATGGCATTTGCAAATAAATGGATGGAATTGGAGAATATCATGCTAAGTGAAAAAAGCCAACCCCCAAAAACCAAAGATCAAATGTTTTCTCTGATAAGTAGAGAATGATATATAATGGGGGTGGGAAGTGTGGGACATGAGAGAAGAATGGAGGAGCTTTGGATTATGTAAAAGGAAACGAGAGGGGGGTATGAAAAATGGTGGAATGAGACAGACATCATTACCCTATGTACATGTATGATTACATTAATGGTATGAATCTACATCATGTACAACCATGGAAATGAAATGATATACCCCATTTGTATACAAAAAATCAAAATGTAGTCTGTAAAAAATTTAAAAATAAATAAATAATAAAAAAATACTAATACACATCCACCAGAATGGCTAAAATTTAAAAGACCGATACCCCAAAATATGGTGAGAATGTAGAACAACTGAAACTCTCATACATCATGGGCAACAATGTAAACAACTATTTTGAGGGGGAAAAAATACCTGGTAATTTCTTATAAAACTAAATGTACACATAATCAGCAATTTGACTCCCATGCATTTACCCTAGGGAAATTAAAACATTAGCAAACAACTTGTAGAAAATTCTTTCAAAATACTCAAACACTAGAAACAAAACAGCCCAGGTATCCCTCAAGTAGTATTGGTAAACTAACTGTAACACTTTCAGACAATGGAATTTCCTCAGGAGGAAGAACAAAGTAGTGCCATAAATGACAACATGGATTAATCTCAAAAATATTATGCTAAGAGAAACTTATGAGAGTATATAAAATATGACTCCAACTATATAAAAGCGTAGAAAAGAAAAAGATACCCTAAAAATAAAAAATAAAAAAAACACCAGGAGTTTAATGGCAAAGATTGACAAACATTAAAACCTTATTAATGGTATTCATGTACAGTGAAATATTTAGAAGACACTGAATTACTATATTTAATTTCATATGAAAGTAATTCCTTTTTGTTCTAATTAGTTATACATGACAGTAGAATGCATTTTGACACATCATACATAAATGGAATATAACTTCTTATCCTTCAGGTTGTACATGAAGTAGAATCAAACCAGTTGTGTAATCATATATGCACATAGGGTAATAATATCCGGTTCATTCTACTATCCTTCCTACTCCAATACCCCCTCTCCTCCCTTCCCTCCCCTCTGCCAATTCCAAAGTACCTCTATTCTTCCCTCACACCTCAAACTCCTTACTGTGAATTAGCATCTGCTTATCAGAGAAAACATTTGGCCTTTGGTTTTTTAGGATTGGTTTATTTCGCTTAGCATGATATTCTCCAACTCCATCCATTTACTGGCAAATGTCATAATTTCATTCTTCTTTAAGGCTGAGCAATATTTCACCATGTATATATACCACATTTTCTTTTTTTTTTTTTTATTTTTTTTTTATTTTTTTTTATTTATTTATTTATTTTTTTTTACGTTTACATAGGGTAATGATGTTTATTATATTTTTCCCCTCCCCCCCACCCCTCCCACCCCTCCCACCCCTCCCACCCCTCTTTTCCCTCTACACAGTCCTTCTTTCCTTCATTCTTACTGCTCTCCTTAGCCTAACTCTAAACCTAACCCTAAACCTAATGCTAGCCCCTCCCACCCCCCATTATATGTCCTCATCCGCTTATCAGCGAGATCATTCGTCCTTTAGTTTTTTGAGATTGGCTTATCTCACTTAGCATGATATTCTCCAATTTCGACCATTTGCCTACAAATGCCATAATTTTATCATTCTTCATTGCGGAGTAATATTCCATTGTATAAATATGCCACAGTTTCTTTATCCATTCATCAACTGAAGGACATCTAGGTTGGTTCCACAATCTGGCTATGGTGAATTGAGCAGCAATGAACATTGATGTGGCTGTATCTCTGTAGTATGCTGATTTTAAGTCCTTTGGGTATAGGCCAAGGAGTGGGATAGCTGGTGTTTCCATTCCAAGCTTTCTGAGGAATCTCCACACTGCTTTCCAGAGTGGTTGCACTAATTTGCAACCCCACCAGCAATGTATGAGTGTTCCTTTTTCACCACATCCTCGCCAACACCTATTGTTGCTTGTATTCTTGATAATCGCCATTCTAATTGGGGTGAGATGAAATCTTAGGGTAGTTTTGATTTGCATTTCCCTTATTACTAGGGATGTTGAACATTTTTTCATATATCTGGTGATTACTTGTACATCTTCTTCTGTGAAGTGTCTGTTCATTTCCTTAGCCCATTTGTTGATTGGATTATTTGTATTCTTCGTGTAGAGTTTTTTGAGTTCTTTATAGATTCTGGAAATTAGCGCTCTATCTGAGGTATGGTTGGCAAAGATATTCTCCCACTCTGTAGGCTCTCTCTTCACACATTTTCTTTATCCATTCATGTGTTAAAGGACACCTAGGTTGGTTCCATAGTTTAGTTATTAGGAATTGAGCTGCTATAAACATTGATGTGGCTGCATCACTGTAGTATGCTTATTTTAAGTCCTTGTGTATAAACTGAGGAGTAGTATAGCTGAGTCAAATGGTGGTTCCATTCCAAACTTTTTAAGAAAACTCCATACTGCTTTCCATAGTGGTCGTACCAATTTGCAGCCCCACAAGCAATGTATGAATGTACCTTTTCCCCCACATCTTTGCCAAATGTATTGTTGCTTGTATTATTGATAATTGCCATTCTGACTGGAGTGAGATGAAATCTTAGAATAGTTTTGATTTGCATTTCTCTAATTGCTAGAGATGTTGAACATTTTTTCATGTATTTTTGACCATTCATATTTCTTCTTTTTGTGAAGTGGAGGCATCACAATACCAAACCTTAAACAGAGCCATAGTGTTTGAATATGAAGTGTCCCTGAAAAGCTCATGTGTGAAACAATGCAAGAAGGTTCAACAGAGAAACAATTGAGTAGTAAAACTCTTAACCCCGTCAGTGATTTAATCCCCTGGTAGGGATTAACTGAGTGGTAACTGAAGTGGTAGGGTGTAGCTGGAGGAGACTAGAATTGAGGCGTGACTTTGGGGTATATATTTTGTATCTAGAGAGTGTAGACTTTCTTTTTTCTGCTTCCTGATGATGTGAGCTGCTTCCCTCTGCCACGCTCTTCCACCAAGATGTTCTGCCTCACCTTGAGTCCTGAGGAATGTAGTCAGCCTTCTATGGACTAAGACCTCTGAAACTGTGAACCCTCAAATAAACTTTTCCTCTTCTATAATTGTGCTGGTCAGATCCTTTTATTCGCAGCAGCGAAATAGCTGACTAAAACACATAGTAACAAAAACAGCATGGTATTGGCACCAAAACAGACACGTAGAGCAATGGTACAGAATAGAAGACGCAGAGTCAAACCCACACAAATAGTTATCTCATATTAGACAAAAGTGCCAAAAACATATATTGGAGAAAAGACAACCTCTTCAACAAATGGTGCTGGGAAAACTGGAAATCCATATGTAGCAAAATGAAATTAAACTCCTATCTCTCACATTGCACAAAACCCAAGTCAAAGTGAATCAAAGACTTATCTCTCACATTGCACAAAACCCAAGTCAAAGTGAATCAAAGACTTATCTCTCACATTGCACAAAACCCAAGTCAAAGTGGATCAAAGACTTAGGCACTAGAACAGAGACCTTGTGCCTAATAGGGGAAAAGCAGACCCAAAACTTCCCCATGTCAGCTTAGGAATTGAATTTCTCAACAATATTCCTAAAGCACAAGAAGTAAAATTGAGAATCAATAAATGGGTTGGATTCAAACTAAAAAGTTTCTTATGAGCAAAGGAAACAATCAATAATGTGAAGAGAGAGTATACACAGTGGGAGAAAATCTTTACCACCTGTCCCTTAGATAGAGCAGGATATATAAAGAATTCAAAAATCTTAACACCAAAAAAATCCCAAATAACACAATCAATAAATGGGCTAAGGAATTGAACAGATACTTCACAGAAGATAAAATGCATTCTTATGGTTTAGACATGAGGTGTCCCCCAAAGCTCATGTGTGAAAAAATGCAAGAATTTTCAGAGGTAAATGATTAGATTATGTGTGGTGTTACCTATTCAGTGGATTAATCCACTGATATGGATTAACTGGGTGATGGCTTTAGGCAGGTAAGTTGTGGCCAGAGGAAGTAGGTTACTGGGGTTATGCCCTAGAGGATTATATTTTGTTGGTGGTTAGCTGAGCTCTTTCTGCTTTCTGGTTACCATGTCTTGAGCTGCTTTCCTCCACCACACCCTTCCACCATGACGTTCTGCATTATCTTGGGCTCAGAGCTATGGAGTCAGCAGACCATGGACTGAACCTCCATGAGCTAAAATAAACTTTTCCTCCTCTAATTATTCCTGTCATGTATGTTTGTCACAGAAACAAAGAGCTGACTAAAATTTGCATCAAAAATGACATGGATTCCTAAATGGTTAGAGAAATTAATAAAAGAGTGAATATAGGAAAAAGCAAGTGTAACCACATACCACACAATCATGATTTGGTCAATAAATAGACTAGACTGCACAGTGATCCCATAAGGTTAAAATGGAGCTGAAATTTTTCTATTGCTTAGTGATGTAGTATGATGATGTCATAGTGCAACATATCACTCATATATTTGCAGTGATGCTTGTGTAAATAAACATAATGCTTAACCTGTTATCTGAAGTGTAGCAAATTATGTCCAATACATAATACTAGATAATGATACTAAACAACTACTAATTTATGTATTTACTATATTACATTTTATTGTTATTTTAGTGTATACTCCTGCTTATAAACAAAAGTTTACTGTAAGACAGGGTGACATTTTACATGGCAGCAAGCCTCAAACATCTTGATTGTATCATTTTCCATCGTGCTTGATTTAATATAGTGTTGTTTCATTTATCATGACCCCAGGCATATGAAATCCACTGTTAATGTTGCCAGTAAGAGGCCAGTAATGTTGAGAGATTAACCAACTTCAACTAGGTTTGTGTGAGTATACTCCATGATGTTTGCACAATGACAAAATTGTGTAGCAACACATTTCTCAGACCATAACCCTGAGAGTAAGCGATGCATCGCTATGCAGTAACCTGTCATTGTGACTGGTAGATGGAGATATAGGTATTTATTATAAATTATCTTCAATTTTGCTTTATATTTGAAAATTTTCCTTAAGAATTTTGGGATTTAAAAGAAATTACTATCTGTAGTTGGCTAGTTGTGATAACTGGTAACTCAAAAATCGTACCTCAAACAGAAGTCAGTATACTTTTCAAAACCCTGTGATTGAGAAGGTTAAGCAGGGTCAGACTCAGCAAAGCTACTGTAAGGGTCATTGGGAAGAGTGCCCATCATTATCTCCCTATGAAATGTCAATAGCTACTTTAAGGTGAGGTACTGACAATGCCTCACTCTTTTCTAACTTATTCCTATCCTTCCAATTCCTCCACTTTCTACTTATGCTGAAAGGTGTTCAGGATGTTCAGAGTGAGCAGTCAGGATGAGAATGGTAATTTATTTGTGAGGACAAAATTATCTTGGAATAAGAAAAACAAAAGGCACATGATGTAAGCACATAACATGTCATCCTTTAAAATATTGTGGTACATCAAAAGTTCAGGCTACAAAAGCAAAACAAACAAATAAATGCTATTAGATCAGACTAGAAAGCTTCTGCACAGAAAATGAAGCAATCAACCAAATGAAAAGGTAATTTTCAGGGGAAAAATATTTTCAGACCACCTATTAGTTCAGGAGTTCCAAAATTTATTTTAAAATTCATATAACTAAATAGTAGAAAAACAAAAAAAACCCTCCATTTTAAAAATGGTGAAAGACCTGAAAAGATACTTGTCCAATGATAACATAAAAATGTTCAAGAGGTATATGCAAAGGTGCTCAATTTCAGTAATAATCAGGGAAATACAAATCCAAACCATTAAAAGACACTACCTCACACCTGTTAGGATGAACATTAACAAAATCAAATGATAAAAGATGTTGGAAGAATGTAGAGAAAAATAAACCCTGTATACCATTGGTGGGGAAATAGATTTGGTGCAGCCATTATGGAAAATATTTTAGAAATTAAAAAGAGAATTACCACATGATCCAGCATCATTATGGTTATACACTCCAAGAAAAGAAAATCCCCACCTTGTAAAGATATCGTCCCTCCCACATTCATTAAAGTATTATTTACATCAATTAAAATATGAGGATAACCTTTGTGCCCATCAAAAGAAACATGAATAAAGAAATTGGGATTGATTTTATGATGGGATATTATTCAGACATTAAAAAGAAAAGGATCTGCCATTTGCTACCGCATGGATGAATCTGGAGGACATCATGCTAATTGAAATAATACACAGAAATAAGTATATTAAATGATTAACACATGTGGAATCTTAAAAAGTCAAATAGAGCATAAATCAGTGCTCACCAGTAGTAGGGATTTGAGGAAGAAATGGGTGAACTGTAGGTCAGAGGATAAAAAAATCACAGATTTATAGGATGAGATCTAATTTAGTCTAGAGATCTAATGTACAGCATGAGGACTACAGGCAATTCAATTGTACTATATTTGGGATTCCCAATAGATAGTAGATTTTAGCTGCTCTTGTCACAAAAACAAGAACTAAAATAGATAACTATGTGAAGCAATGGATAAGTTAATTTGCTTCACTATAGTAAACATTTAACTATCCATATGTATCCTATAAGATCATTGTGTTACCTTAAATGTGTTATTCAATTTAATTTTTTAAATGTCATGATAAAGAAGTAGAATATGATGATTCTCCAAAGTTAGATAAATCCCAGAAACAGGGGAGGGGAGAAGCTAATCTTTGACAGATTTTATTCTTCCCTCCTGAATTTTTGCTCTCATTGACTTTCCTGTCAATAAAACCCTACTTTTCTGATTAAGTTAAAAACATGTAATTCTAGATCTATGCATGTTACTATTAACTTAAAATATGTGCCTTCTCAGAGCTATTTAACACAATTCAAAGATTGTGGGTAAAAAAAAGACATACTATGAGAAGACTTAAAATTTTGTTTTTTGCAACTGAATTGTATGTCTGCTGATCTACTCAATTTGTATATCAAACTGGGTTCAGAAAAATGTGAGGAAATTTTCAAATTTTCCATTGCTCTCTATATCCCAAATAAAAGAAAATGTGATAATAGTTTCTCATGACTGAGCAGTAAACATTAGGGGAGATCATAAAGGGAACTCAAAGAAGTTTGTCCTGAGATCAGGGAGAACCAAGTCCTAGAGCCAATTAACTAAAGCTTCAGTGTTTTAGTCAGTTTTTTGGTCACTGTGACCAAAAGATCTGACAAGAACAATTAGAGGAGGAAAAGATTATCTGGCTCATGGTTTCAAAGGTCTTAATTCATAGAGGGCTGATTCCATAGCTCTGGGCCCAAGCTGAGGCAGAACATCATGGCAAAAAGGCACAGCAGAGGAAAGTAGCTCAGGATATGGCCACAGGAAGCAGAGGGAGAGAACTCCACTCACCAGGGACAAAATATATACCCAAAGGCACAAGTTCAGTGCCTCTTCTAGTCACACCCTATCTGCCTACAGTTACCATCCTGTTATTCCTTTTTAGTGGATTAATCCACTGATTAGATTATAAGTCTCATCATCTAATCATTTTACCTCTGAATATCCTTGCATTGTCTCACACAATGGGATACTTCAAATCTAAACCATAAGATTCAGCAAATCACTGGATTCCTCAAAACTTCTGATTTTCTGAGGCATCTAACACTTTGGTGCACAGGATCCAGGATTTCTGGTCTGCAGGATGGGAACCATACGTTAGAATTTATTGTAGGGAGAAAAGGATTCCTACTAAGAGTTTGAATTACTGAATGGAAAAAGGAAATGGCTTACTCAATGATCATTTTAGAAAAATGACAACAATAAAATGTCATACTATGTATATTAAGAACATAATCGTCAAGCAAACAACTGATTGTTTGAAAGCAGAGATCAAGAGGACATTTCTTTTTTCTACTGCCCAAATTATTTCCTCTAAATAAAATGGATTTGTTTAAACAACTAGATGCTAAACATCTAACTTAGTAACTCACTGTTGAATAAAACTCAAGTTTGATTTTTTAGCCGATAGATCCTCTTTCTCTCTTACTTTAAAAACTTACCTAAACCATCTAAACAGCATAAAAGTTTCAAAAGGAATCAATGCCTTGGCACTTGGGGACAGCATCAATATGTATTTGAAAGGAGCACTTGTCACAAACCCACATCTTTGAAGACATCTTTCGAGCTGTGAATGCTAGAATGCGATTCAGCCAGGGTGAAGTGAAACTGAGAGGTCAACAGACATGTGTATACTCATTAAGCCTTGGAACCAGCATCTTGATTTATGATATAAATTTACTTAAGAAGTTAGACAAGTCATAAATAACTTGTTCTCCTTTAAAATACTTAGAAACCTAATTCAACAATAATTTATGATACATTTTTAACTAACCATAACATACACATGAAGGAAAGCTATTATACCTTTGACTTGTTAGAATGTCATTCTCTTTTCTAGTATCTCAAACTTGCTGTGTTCCATTGCTGAATGGAGCCTAATCTTTAGGGTGAACAAAACAAAACAATACCATGGGGACATGAGCAGAATAATGGAACGTCCTTTTCCTCCAAAAAAAGAATTCTTGCTGAAGCCTGGTCTAATGTGATGATTAATTTTACAGAGTTGTTCTTGACCAATGTCACTATAGCAATGAAAATAAACTCAGGGACTAGGATTCAGCCAGAGGGGAAAAGTTCATTAAGAAATAAAAGTAGGGACAAAATTGCCCATTAAAGTGGCTAACCAAGGTTGTTTTATGAGAGGATGGATTAAAAAAATAATAGAGGGTTGCCATGTATTTTATAGAGATGAATTCAAATGTGACTCATAGATTCCGGTTTCAATAAAATCCTGTGGAATACAACAGTTTAGTTCCATGGAAAAAGAGGATAGTTAGTGGATGCTATTATAATATTTGAAGTATTCTAACATGAAACCTGACTTGCTCACAAGTTGCAAGAAATATACCATTAACTTAAGGATTGTGAAAAAAAAAAAAAGAGAAAAAAACATAATTATTTTCTCTGCCTTCAAGCCTAGTCCAAGACAGAGAAATTCCCATTCAAGATGTTTCTATCTAAATCTGAATGTCAATAATATTTTTTAGAAAATTAGAAATCTTGTTACAGCTCTGAGCACTCCGTTGAACATTGAAAGGAATTGCCTTAAGAATGATTTGGTCCATTAGAAATTAGCCAACACACAAAAGAGTTGGATGTTTTCCTTGGCTACAGGAGAAAGTAACTGTAAATTTTACTGTTTAAAATAGTGCCATATCTTTCTACGGTGATCCTTTCATTCGATATTAGATAAATAGATGGATAAAGAGGTATAGAGACATCTTAGGTATTGAAGTTAAGTAGATCACTAAATTATGTATGTTACCTGAAATCCTATTTTCTAAAGGGATCCATTACTGTTTTATAGAGAACAGCTCCATCCATTTTGAAATTTAAGTGAAAGCTTTGTATCTCATTATGGAGTTTTTTAAAGAACATGACAATAGATGTAAGTGCAGCTACTTTCCCTTAAAATGCAATTTGATATTTATAAGTGTTGGTTGGGGAAGCCAAGAGCTGAGGAATCTAGTTTTTACAACTTGGTTCAAATGAGCCAATCTACCCAGTATGTAAACAAATCAATTATTCACTCAAGTCTTGGTGTTTGTCCACCCTGAGTCCGGTATTGTTCTAGGTTGTAAGAAAGTTTCTGGCCCAGAAATTTATGGTACAGCAAAGATGGGCAGGGGGCTTAGGCTAAGTTTTAGTTTTGAAGCATAGCCATTGAGTCTAGAGAGGGATATTGGTGTTCCCTGGGACATTTGGGAGGAATTTATGTATAACCTAAGACTGAACTGATTTTTTTAATGCTAGCTGGACTATAACAGGCAAGAAAAAAATGTGGAAGACTTCTGGCTTGGAACTAGTCCTGCTCCATGGCTAGAGCAAAGTTTGTTGAACAAATATTATTAGTGAGCAACCCACGAAGACAAAAACACGTTGGAGAGAACAGTCTAAGTAAAGTGACTCAGATATATACAATTCATGCGACGAAAGTTTAGACAACTAATACAAACTCCCAGTAGCTACTGTTTATTAAGTATTTACCATGTGTAAGACTCTGCATTAAAAATATCACAGTATTGTATTATTTCTCATGAAACCCCTAGGAAATCCATATTACTTCCCATTTTAGTGAAAGAGACTTCAGTAGCTCTGAAAGACCTTTGCCCAAGAATACAGGAAAAATTCAAGAGTCTCAATTCAAGAGCAGTATGATCTGAGTCCACTGCTGTTAGGAGGGTTCTAGGTCAGATTAAATGTGAGACAGCCAGAAGAAAGAATGAATTATTTGGGGTCAAATGTATGATGTGCTATTTTGGAGAGTTTGTTGGATCCAATTCCATTAGTGATAAAGCTGAGCCTAGAAAAGAATGCAGTCCCTTAGCTCATTTTATCTCACTGACTTCTACTTTGGAACTCTTTCCCTTGTTCATTATGTTTTCTTATTTGAGTTATTTAATCTTGCACATTAATTATATTTATTACTTCTCAATTGAGCAGTATGGTGGAAATGATGCTAGATCAAATTAGAGACCCTGGCTGGAGGCTTTGTGGGTCACCATTTGCTTGTCTAGGTTTATCTTGGACATGGTTCCCTTCTTAGGGCTCCTTCTAGCTTGCTACATTATTATAACAACCCCTGCCAACCACAGTTGCCTAATATTAACTGTCTGTGCCACTTTTGGATTACTGCTTAGGAAGCAAGACCTGACCCCACAGAAAGGCAGATCAGCTAGAAAAAAAAAATAATGTGGGCTAGTAAATACTTTTGGGTGCTTATTTATCCTCACTCTGTCACTCACATCTCTTTATCATCACAGTCTCAATCCCAATTCCCATCTATTTTGGTTTTAGCTGATTATATTGTTCTTTTATTTAATTTTTCCCTTGCATTTTCCATTCACTTAGAACAGAATCCCACATTAAATGAGGCTCCAGGCTCACTTAAGGATGCATTTTGCAAACCAAATAAAGTAAAATCATCAGTAAATTCCAAATGTTCTATTATGTTTCTTTACACATGTACAAATTCCAGTAAGTCTCTAGTTATGAAAACAATTCTAAGGCAAGGATTCCAGATGCAATTAATAATTTTTAACCATGCCATTTAAGTGTGTAAGAAAAATCTAATATATTCAATTTCAAAGGGAAAAAATGTTAGAGACAACATGGACAAACAGAAGTCAACCAAAAATTGTCCTAAATTGAATACCTTATTTGAAAATTCTGTAATAGGAAAAATCAGGATGTATCATAGAAAATACAGAATTACAAGAGAAATGGTTTTATAGTTATCAAAGTCACCTAATTCAACTCCATCATCATATATTATATTATAGGGAAAAGATTTCAGTGGGATCACTGATACTTTATCCTAGAGGTGAGAAAAGTCACACTTAGGGACATTAATTAGCTGGTTAACAGCAGAGCAGAGACTGAACCCAGATCTAAAAACTTGTTGAGAGCCATTGCTACCATTTCACACAGATTTATCTTCAATTCAAGAGCCAGCCAGAATTTCTGGTTCTTTTTTTTTTATTATTTTGCATATTAGACTTCTATTCTTTTGGTCCTTGTTGCTATACAGGGTTTTTAAACTAAAACTATTTATTTTTTAAAGCACTAAAAGCATTCTTGACATATGCAGAGAGAGATAAGAACAGGATGCTACAAATCAGGGAAGACCCTACTGTAAATGTGTCTGCAGCTTTGGGTCAGCTTCCCTATGATTCTCAGGAGGATGTTCCTAGTCCTAACATAATGGTTAGGATGGCAAGGGCATGAGATGCTGGAACCCTTGGCTCCTGCTACTGCTTGGTAGGAAGATTGCTTCCAGAAAACCATCTACAGAGATGCAATTCTTTCTCTAAGCTGCCAGCATCTGCCCTCAGGTCAAGGGAGTATTTCTGGGATGCTTTCAGGCATCTATAATGTGCATATTTTGTAGGTAGGTATGTGTATATACATATATATGTATATATATATATGTATGTATGAAATAATTTTCAAATACTGAATTATTTTGCTTCTCTGTATTTTCCTGCTGCAATATATGAAAATAAAAACAGACCTGAACTCTTGGAAGAAAATAAAACAATCTACCCTATATATTTTTTCGCAAAATTCACAAAAGCTGTGTTGCTGTCTGCTATTAGATTTCAAGCTTATTATTTCCATTTTTGTATAAAATTCTTCTCCCTGAATCTCCTCTCCTTTCTTTCTCATTCACCACTCCCGATGCATACATATACACATTCACTCCTGTCTAGTTCCATCCCCCCTAGAATTGATGTAGTCTAATCTCTGTCAGTTTATGGTAGACAGACAACTCATAGGCTTTAATATTCAACTATTGTGCCTTGGTACCTCAAATTTCTATTCTGACTATTATAGTGTGTTTTAGGAAGAGAGGAAGTGAGAGAAAGATAAAAAATATATTATTCATTCATGTTACAGACAGCAGGACATAAGGGAGTAAGAAACAAGACAGGAAAATCTGGACACGCTTTAGAGACAGAACTGGTAGGAAGGTAAAGCCAATTGAAAAGCTTGTGGGTTGGGAGTCAGTGCTTTGCTGGTTATGGGTGGGTCTGTGAGAAGGAAAGTTCACTCAAACTGAGAAAGTGGTAGATGCACAATCAAATTTATTTAGTACATGATTTATTTTCTCAAGAAGACCGATGTATGTTCAATAAAACATATTTATTTCATAATTTTTCTTGAAAACATATAAGTACTGAAGATGCACCTTGGATTAATAGCTTTAGGTGACAGGTTAACCAAGTCATTCTATAGAATGTACACTAAGCTATAATAGTATCCATGAACATGAACTTGTTACTTATACAGCTCTGACTTCCTCCAGTTAAATAAGTTTGAGTAAATCCAAGCCATCTTCACACAGAACCTAAAGATCTTTCTAAATTAATTGGATGACCACATTTAATTACATTTCATCAGTATGTACTTCAATAGAGCAATACAAAGTCATGATATTAACCTGAGTAGAATACTAAGAATGACAACATGACTTTATGACATATCAAATAATGCTGGGATTATACATGCATTTTCTGTCTCTAAATTTATAGTTACATTTTACCATATTAACTAAGTTTCTATTTCTAGAAGTTTAAAAGCTAGATGCTGTTGACCCCTTAATGTTAATGTGAATGGTTTGTTCTATATTTCGAAGTGGGGAGTGAGAGAAGAATGGAGGAAATTTAGATAATGTAGAAGGAAATGAGAGGGCAGGATATGAAAAATGGTGGAATGAGACAGACATCATTACCCTATGTACATGTATGATAACACAAATGGTTTGAATCTACATTGTGTCCAACCATAGAAATGAAATGATGTACCCCATTTGTTTACAATGAGTTAAAATGCAGCCTGTAAAGAATAAAAAAAATTTTTAAAAATAATTTGATCTAGTCTAAGAGATTTGGTGATTGCTACTGCCTAACATATGTCAAGGAATCCTCTATGCTATTATTTAGATGCCACAGAAAAATATAACCTTTTAAAAGAACTTTGAAGTAATTGCTAGAGAGTCAAATTTAATTCAACCTTATATGGAACTACCAGTGCGATCACTAATATGACACATACAGCTAAAGTTTCATATAACAGAAAATAGTAATACCAGACAACTGTTTATCCCTGGAGTTAACAAATTTCTTCTTACACAAATTGTATATCTCAATTTTAGAAACATTCAAACTGTATAATTTAGTTTCAATAAAATATAGCATAGATAATCTCCTCTTTTCCACTTTAACATCATTAAACTATTCCTTTTAAGTTTTTACATATTTGTCATATTTTGTGTGCCCTTCATCTCAGCTCTTCCAACTTGCTCCCACACTGACACATTATACCTCTACAGGTTGGCTTACCTGCCCTTCAAGTAGCCCTCCATGTTCAATCACTTTTGTTTTATTACTTTTACCCTTTAAAAATGTCCACATGTTGGCTCTCCTGACTCCTTATGCTCTTCATTCATTGCTTACTGTCTTTTTATTACAAACCTTTCAAAAGGGAAGTTCCTTGCCTCTGCATTCTTGCTATCAGTGAGCTATTCAAAATCTTGTAAACTGGTTTTGGGCTCCACCATTCAAATAAAAGAACATTCTTTTAGGTCCTGATGAATTCCTACTTGCCAAAAACTACCAATAACTTCTTTATCCTTACCTTATTAGACCTTGAGCATTTTGCTTTCTTGGTTTATTTTTGATAATTTGACACACTTTCCTTCTTTCCTTCTGAGTCTCTATATTTGCTTCATTTTCTTTCTCTGATTGTAACATTCACTTCTCTTTTTTATATCAGAATTTTTTATTCGTTCTAATTAGTTACATATGACAGTAGAATGCATTTTGACACATCAAACATAAATAGAGTATAACTTCTCATTCTTCTGGTTGTACACGTTGTAGAATCATACTGGTCGTATAATCACATATGTATGTAGCGTACTAATGTCTGATTCATTGTGCTGTACTTCTCACCCCGACGCCCTCCTCCCTTCACTGCCCTCCGCCAAATCCTTTTTCTATTTTTCCCTGGTCACCCCCTCTTATTGTGAATTAGCATCCACATATCAGACAAAACATTTGGCCTTTGGTTTTTTGGGATTGGCTTATTTCACTTAACATGATATTCTCCAGCTCCATCCATTTACTGGCATAATGCCATAATTTCATTCTTCTTTAAGGTTCAGTAATATTCCATTGTGTATATATACCACATTTTCTTTACCCATTCATCTGTTGAAGGGCATCTAGGTTGATTTTATGATCTAGTTATTGTGAATTGAGCAGCTATAAACATTGATGAGGTTACATCATTGTAGTATGCTGATTTTAAGTCTTTCAGGTATAGGCAAAGGGATGGGATATCTGGGTCAAATGGTGGTTCCATTACAAGTTTTCTGAGGAATCTTCCATCTTGTACCTTTTTCTCTACATCCTCACCAACATTTATCATTACGTGTATTCTTCATAATTGCCATTCTGACTAGAGTGAGATGAAATCTTAGTTTTCATTTATATTTCTCTAATTGATAGAGATGTTGACCATTTTTATGTATTTGTTGATCAATTGTATTTCTTCTTCTGTGAAGTGTCTGTTCAGTTCCTTAGCTCATTTATTGATTGGGTTATTTGGGGGTTTTTTTGGTGTTAAGTTTTTTGAGTTCTTTATATATCCTTCTCTATCTGAGGTACAGGTGGTAAAGATTTTCTCCCACCCTGTAGGCTTTCTCTTCATGTTATTGATTGTTTTCTTTCTCAGAAGAAGTCTTTTTTGAGTCCATCCCATTTATTGATTCTTGATTTTAATTCTTGTGTTTTAGGAGTATTGTTGAGAAATTCAACTTCCAAGCTGACACGGGGAAGATTTGGGCCTGCTTTTTCCTCCATTAGGCACACAGTCTCTGTTCTAGAGCTTAAGTCTTTGATCCACTTTGACTTGGGTTTTGTGCAGTGTGAGAGATATAGGTTTAACTTCATTTTGCTACATATAGATTTCCAGTTTTCCTAGCACCATTTGTCGAAGAAGCTATCTTTTCTCCCTTGTATGTTTTTGGCACCTTTGTCTAGTATCTGATAATTGTATTTATATGGGTTTGTCTCTGTGTCTTCTATTCTGTACCTTTGGTCTATATATCTGTTTTGGTGCCAATACCATGCCAGTTTTGTTACTATTGCTCTGTAGTATAATTTAAGGTCTGGTATTGTGATACTTCCTGCTTTACTTTTTCTGCTCAGGATTGTTTTGGCTCTTCTGGGTCTCTTATTTTTCCAAATGAATTTCATGATTGCTTGCTCTATTTCTGTGAGGTACATCTTTGGGATTTTAATTGGAATTACATTGAATCTGTATAGTGCCTTTGGTAGAATGGCCATTTTGACAATGTTAATTCTGCCTATTCAGAAACATGGAAGATCTTTCCATTTTCTAAGGTCTTCTTCAATTTCTTTCTTCAGTGCTTTATAGTTTTCATTGTAGAGGTCTTTCACCTCTCTTGTTAGATTGATTCACAAGTATTTTATTTGTTGAGGTCATTGTGAATGAGGTGGTTTTCCCAATTTCTCTTTCAGCGTATTCATCACTGATGTATAGGAACACATTTGTTTTATGGGTGTTGATTTTATATCCTGATACTTTGCTGAATTCATGTACTAGTTCTTGAAGTTTTCTGGTGTAATTTTTTAGAGTTTCTAAATATAGAATCATTTCATTGGCAAATAATGGTAGTTTGAGTTCTTCTTTTCCTATTTGTATCCCTTTAATTTCTTTTGTCTTCTAACTGCTCTGGCTAGAGTTTCCAGGGGGGAAATATAATCAAAAGAGAAACTAAATCAAAATAAACCCCAGAAATAAACCAAAATGAGCGGGAATATAAATCATTATCTCAATAATAACCCTGAATGCTAATGGGCTAAACTCATCAATCAAAAGACATATACTGGCAGGTTGGATTAAAAAAAAAAAAAAAAAAAAGACCCAACAATATCCTGTCTCCCAGAGACTATCCCATAGAAAAAGACATCCACAGAATGAAGATGAAAGGTTGGGAAAAACATATCATGCACATGGACTCAGTAAAAAAGCAGGGTTTCCATCCTCATATCAGATGAAGTGGACTTCAAAGTTAGAAGGGATAAAAAAGAACATTTCATACTGCGTAAGGGAATCGTACATCAGCAGAACATAACAACCATAAATATTTATGCCCCAAACAATGGATCATTTATGTACATCAAATAAATCTTTCTCAATTCTAGGAACCAAATAGACCACAACACAATAATACTGGGTGACTTTAACACACCTCTATTACTAGGACAGATCTTCCAAACAAAAACTAAACCAAGAAATTATAAGTAAATGATATAATCAATAATTTGGACTTAACAGACTTATATAGAGTATTTCATCTGTCAATGAGGGAATACAATTTCTTCTCAGCAGTACATGGATCCTTCTCTAAAATAGACCATGTCTTATGCCACAAAGCAGCTCTTAGAAAATACAAAAAAATAGAGATACTACCCTGCATTCTATCAGATCATAATGGAATGAAATTAGAAATTAACAATAAAAAAACAAATAGAATCTACTCCAACACCTAGAGACTAAATAATATGCCATTGAATGACACATGGATAGAAGAAGAAATTAGGGAAGAGATAAAAATACTTAGAGGTAAATGAGAACACCAATATGACATATCAAAATCACTTTGACACTGTGAAGGCAGTACTAAGAGCTCATTGCATTGAGCTCATTTACTAAAAGAACAGAAAGCCAATGAATAAATGACCTACCATTACATCAAGAGACCGAGAAAAAGAAAAACAAATCAATACCAAAAGTAGTAGAAGACAGGAAATAATTAAAATCAGAGCTGAAATCAATGAAATTAAAACAAAAGAAGCAATTCAAAAAATTGACAAAACAAAGTTGGTTCTTTGAAAAAATAAATAAAATTGATGATTCACTTTTCTGCATTTGTTATTTCTTCTGTCTCTACTAATTACCCTATAAAAGTAGTCATTTCTAAGTACACTCTCTATTTAAATCTCACACTTGATGATCTCAGTCATTTCCATGACCTTGATCATCACAATAAGTCAGTGCTTCCCACCTTGTGATGATCATGTCATACTCTGTCCACATTTCCAATTTCCTTCTGTTTATCTCCAATTGGAGGTAAGCTAAGTAAAAGCGATCATTACCTCTTCCCAAGCTTGCCATGCCTCCTGGCTCTCTGAAGGCCAGTGCCATTCTTCCAAACATCTGGACACAAAAACTTAGACTCCACCAACTTCTTCCTTTCTCCTACAATAGTCAACCATCAAAGGTTACAGACATTTAAAAAATCACTTGTTTCTATCGCTCTTTTTTATTTCCTGTTTTCATACTGGTGAAATGCTTTCTATCTGAATTATATTGTCCCTCAAAATTATTCCTTTCCTCTCTTGATCCTAATCTGTCCCTCCCCCAGCGTAGCCTCCTGAAAGTGGCACCACTCTGATTACACTGTTTTTTAACCCAATAAGTCCCAACTTTTCAATTCTTTGTATGTTTGAAGTAGGTGCTATATAATAGGCAGAAAATCATAATCTAGAACTTTTATAACCTTTATTATCTTTAAAAATGAAAATAGATTATCTTATAAAGAGAACACTGGGACAATATAATATCTTTTACATATATAAACCATCCTATATATGCAATTTTGGGCAAATATGATATGTAGGATGCTGGGAGAAAGCAGGTATCAAAAGTCTTAACAAACACTCATGGAAAACTACCTGATAATTTATCTTATCTTAGGATTCAAAATTCCTCATGAGTCAGTCTAATTTATCCATTTTTCAGGACTGATTCTATACTAGAGTTATTCAATTTACAACTCAGACAAAGTAGCCTTAAACATAATACGAACCATCAAAGCTGCCCAGAATCTTTCACGTTCTCAGTTTCTATTAACCATTTTTCTCTACTATTGTTATTTCAGTTCTTTCTCCATCCTTCCTTCTCATATCCCACAATTCTCAGCAGCAGACTTTGTTTCTGCTTCATAAAGAAGATAAAGGGAAGACCTCCAGCCTGATTGACCATTACCCACCTTTGGGACCACACGCATGGATATGCTGTGATTCCCCATTTGCCAACATGTTGGGAAGTTGGTGCAGCCATCTTGCATTATTCTGGAAGCAGTTACCCCATCTTCAGGTGGGGTAACTCTCATCCTGAGATGCCTGCTAGAAACTCATTATCAGGTACCTCTCATGCATCAGGCTACTGAAGACTGGGAGGTTTGAATAGTATATGACTGTATAGTGTAGATTCTTTTTTATTTTTTACTTTTTGAATTTTTAAGTTTTTATTTCTTTATTTTTCTCAAACTCTCCATTTTCCTTTTGTTTACCTGTTTCCTCAGAGTCTGTTCCTCCATTATTTTTTTGCTTTCACTCTTCCTATGATCTAGTACCTATATATACTCTTTTATTATCTCATTAACACTTACATCCTACACCCCTCCCCATTCCCTTTGTCCACCATTAGAAACTGTAGATCTCATTGTAAATCTATTGGTTATACTGTAAATAACTCTCTGTTTCTTATGACAACACTGTTAACATCTTCATAAGGGTTATCTGGTTTACGGATGCATATTGTCTGTACTGGGTGCTGCTAATATTGATCTACCCCCAAAAGGTGAGGTTTTAGAGACCTGCAGGGTCACTATAAGCCCATGGGAGAGGGGCTGCAATACTCCAGGTTCCCACTGCTAGAGGGGAAAATACATGAACAACATGAAAAAACAAGGGGAGAAAATATTCCAAACAAACCAAGATTCTATATTAATAGAGTCCAAAGACAGTATGGTAGAAGAAATGTCAGAAAAGGAGTTCATAATGTACATAATAATGATCCATGAAGCAAAGGATGAGATAAGAGAGCAAATGCAGGCAATGAACAATCACTTCAATAAATAGTTAAAAGAGCAACTGCAGGAAACAAAAGATCATTTCAATAAAGAGATAGAGATTCTGAAGTAACAAACAAACAGAAATCCTTGAAATGAAGGAAACAATAAACCAAATAAAAAACTCAATAGAGAACATCACCAAGAGACTAGATCACTGGGAAGACAGAATCTTAGACAATGAAGAAAAAATATTTAATCTTGAAAATAAAGCTGACCAAACAGAGAAGATGGTAAGAAATCATGAACAGAACTTCTAAGAACTACGGGTTATCATGAAAAGACCAAATTTAAGAATTGTTGGGATTGAGGAAAGCACAGAGATACAAACCAAAGGAATGAACAACTTATTCAATGAAATATTAGCAGAAAATTTCTCAAAACTGAAGAATGAAATGGAAAATTAAATACAAGAGGATTACAAGACACCAAATGTACAAAATTACAACAGATCCACACCAAGGCACATTATAATGAAAATGCCTAACATTCAAAAAATAAAGATAGAATTTTAAAGACTCTGAGAGAAAAGCATCAGATTATATATGGGGAAACCAGTACAAACCAGCCCAGACCCTAAAAGCTATAAGGGCCTGAAACAACATATTTCAAGCTCTGAAAAAACATCATTCCCCCAAAAGAATCTTATACCTAGCAAAACTAATCTTCAGATATGAAGACAAAATAAAATCCTTCCATGATAAACAAAAGTTGAAAGAGTTTCCAAATAACCTACCCTATAGAACATTCTCAGCAAAATATTCCATGAAGAGGAAATGAAAAACAACTATGTAAGTCAGCAAAGGGAGGAACTACCCTAAAGGTAAAGCCAATCAAAGGAGAAACCAAGCAAGTTAAAAACCAAAAATAAGTCAAATGACCAGGAATACAAATCATATCTCAATAAGAACTCTGAATGTTAACGGCCTAAATTCATTAATCAGAAGACAAAGATTGGTAGATTGGATTAAAAAGAAAGACCCAACAATACGCTACTTTCAAGAGACTCATCTCATAGAAAAAGACATCTATAGACTAAAGGTGAAAGGATGGGAAAAAATATACCAGGCACATGGACTCGGTAAAAAAGTGGGGGTTTCCATCCTTATATCAGATAAAGTAGACTTCAGCCAAAGTTAGTCAGAAGGAATAAAGAAGGACATTTCATACTGCTTAAGGGACCATAAATCAGCAAGACATAAAGATCGTAAGTATTTATGCCCCAAACAATGGTGCATCCATGTATGTCAAACAAATCCTTCTCAATTCCAGGACCACAATACAATAATTCTGGGTGACTTTAACACACTGCTGTCGCCACTGGATAGATCTTCCAAAAACTGAACAAAGAAACCAGAGAATCAATAACACAAATAATTTAGACTTAACAGACATATATAGAATATTCTGTACATGAAAGAGCAAATACACTTTCTTCTCAGCAGCACATGGATCCTTCTCTAAAATAGGCCATATCTTATGCCACAAAGCAACTCTTAGCAAATATAAAAAAAAAGAGATACTACTTTGCATTCTATCAGATCATAATTCAAGGAAACTAGAAATCAATGATAAAATAAAAAATAGAAACTACTCCAACACATGGATACTAAATAATATGCCATTGAATGATGCATGGATAGCAGAAGACATCAGGGAGGACATAAAAAAAATTCTTGGAGATAAACAAGAACACCAATACAACATACCAAAATCTCTGGGACCCTATAAAAGCAGTACTAAGAGGAAAGTTCATTGCATTGATCTCATTCAATAAAAGAATAAAAAGTCAACAAATGAATGACTTAATAGTACAACTCAAAGCCCTAGAAAAAGAAGAAAAAGTCAACACTGAAAGTAGTAGAAGACAGGAAATAATTAAAATCAGAGCTGAAATCAATGAAATTGAAACAAAAGAAATAATTTAAAAAATTGACAAAGCAAAAAGTTGGTTCATTTCAATAGATGCAGAAAAAGTGTTTGATAAAATACAACACCCATTCATGCTCAAAACACTAGAAAAAAATAGGGATAGTAGAAACATACCTCAACATTGTAAAGGCTGTCTATGCTAAACCCATGGTCAACATCATTCTAAATGGAGAAAAGCTGAAAGCATTCCCTCTAAAACCTGGAACAAGGAGGGGAGGCCCTCTTTCACCACTTCTATTCAACATCGTCCTTGAAGCACTAACCAGAGCAGACAGACCAAAGAAATTAAAGGGATATGAATAGGAAAAGAAGAACTCAAACTACCATTATTTGCTGATAATATGATTCTGTTTAGAAGATCCAAAAACCTCAATCAGAAAACTTCTAGAATTAAAAAATAAATTCAGCAAAGTAGCAGGATATAAAATCAATACACATAAATCGAATGCATTTCTATTCATAAGTGATGAATCCTCTAAAAGAGAAATTTGGAAAACTCCATTCACAATAACCTCAAAAAAAAAAAAAAACTTGGGAATCAATCTAACAAAAGAGGTGAAAGACCTCTATAATGAAAACTACAGAACACTAAAGACAGAAATTAAAGAAAACCTTAGAAGGTGGAAAGATCTCCCATTTCAAATGGCCATACATCCAAAGGCACTATCCAGATTTAACACTATTCCAACTAAAATCCCAATGACATTCCTCATAGAAATAGAGAAAGCAATCATGAAATTCATCTGGAGGAACAAAAGACCCAGAATAGCCAAAGCTATCCTGGGAAGAGTGATGCAGGAGGTATCACAGTACCAGAAGTTAAACTCTACTACAGAGCAACAGTAACAACACATAAGTACAACAGATAAGTACAGTTATCTCATAATAGACAAAGGCACCAAAAACTTACAATGGAGAAAAGATAGCCTCTTCAACAAATGGTACTGGCAAAACTGGAAATCCATATGCAGTAAAATGAAATTAAACCCCTATCTCTCTCCCTACACAAAACTCAAGTCAAAATGGATCAAAGATCTAGGAATTAGACCTGACACCCTTCACCAAATAGGAGTGAAAGTAGACCTGAATCTTCATCATATTGTTTTAGAAGCAGACTTGCTTAACAAGACTCCTGGAGCACAAGAAATGAATGCAAGAATCAATAAGTGGGATAAATTCAAACTAAAAAGCTTTTTCTCAGCAAATGAAACAATCAGTAATATGAAAGGAGAGCCTATAGAGTGGGAGAAAATCTTTTCCACACACATTTCAGATAGACCACTAATCTCCAAAATTTATAAAGAACTTAAAAAAACTTTAAGCCCAAAATACAAAGAACCCAATCAATAAATGGACCAAGGAACTAGGCAGATACTTTACTGAAGAAGATATAAAGGTGATCAACAAATATATGAAAAAGTGCTCATATTATCTAGTAATTAGAGAAATGCAAACCACCCTAAGATTTCATCTAACTCCAAAATGGTTATTATCAAGAATACAAGCAATAATAAGTGTTTGCGTGGATGTGGGAAAAAGCAGACTCATACATTACTGGTGGCAGTGCAAATTGGTGCATCCGCTCTGGAAAGCAGTATGGAGATTCCTCAGAAAACTTGGAATGGATCCACCAATTGACCCAGCTATCCCACTCCTTGGTTTATACCCTTCAGTTGATGAATGAGTAAAGAAACTGTGGTTTATATACTCAATGGAATACTACTCAGCTATAAAGAAGAATAAAATTATAGCATTTGCAGGTAAATGGATGGAGTTGGAGAATACCATGCTAAGTGAAATAAGCCAATCCCAAAATACCAAAGGCCAAATGTTTTCTCTGATAAGTGGATGATGATTCATAATCGGGGGACACCGGGGGTTAGAGAAGAATAGAGGTATTTGAATTGTGTAGTGGGAAATGGGGCAAGAAGGGGAAGGGAAAGGAAAGATAGAGGACTGAGACAGACATTTTTACCCTATGTACATATATGATTACATGAATGGTATGAATCTACATTGTGTACAACCATAGAAATGAAAAGTTGTACCCCATTTGTGTACAATGAATCAAAATGCAGTCTGTAAAAATTTTTTATTATAATGAAAATACCTAACATACAAAATAAAGACAGAATTTTAAAGGCTGTGAGAGAAAAGAACCAAATTACATTCAGAGGGAAGCCAATACGGTTATCAGCAGATTTTTCAATCCAGACTCTAAAAGCTAGAAGGGCCTGGAACAACATTTTTCAAGCTCTGAAAGAAAATGGATGCCAACCAAGAATCTTACACCCACCAAAACTTACCTTCAAATTTGACGATGAAATAAAATCATTCCATGATAAACAAAAGCTAAAAGAATTTACAAAAAGAAAGCCAGCATTACAGAACATTCTCAGCAAAATATTTCATGAGGAAGAGATAAAAAACAAAGAAGCAAATCAGCAAAGGGAGGAATTATCCTAAAGGAACTGTCAAATAAAGGAGGAACCAAGATGTGTCAAAAATTTTAAATATGAACCAAATGACCGGGAATACAAATCATATCTCAATAATAACCCTGAATGTTAATGGCCTGAATTCATCAATCAAAAGACACAGACTGGCAGATTGGATTAAAAAGAAAGATCCAACAATATGTTGCCTGCAAGAGACTCACCTCATAGAAAGAGATACCCATAGACTAAAGGTGAAAGAATGGGGAAAAACATACCATGCACGTGGACTCAGCAAAAAAGCTGGAGTATCCATCCTCATTTCAGATAATGTGGACTTCAAGCCAATGTTAGTCAGAAGGGATAAAGAAGGACATTTCATACTGCTTAAGGGAAGCATAAATCAGCAAGATATAACAATCATAAACATCTATGCCCCAAACAGTGGCTCATCCATGTATGTTAAACAAATCCTTCTCAATTTTAGAAACCAAACAGACCATAACACAATAATACTAGGTGATTTTAACATGCCTCTTTCACCACTGGACAGATCTTCCAAACAAAAATTGAACAAAGAAACCATAGATCTCAATATCACAATCAATAATTTAGACTTAACAGACATTTATAGAATATACCATCCAACCAAGAGTGAATACACTTTCTTCTCAGCAGCACATGGATCCTTCTCTAAAATAGACCATATATTATGCCACAAAGCTAATGTCAGCAAATACAAGAAGATAGAGACACTACCTTGTATTCTATCAGATCATAATGGATTGAAGTTACGAATTAATGAAAGAGTAAAAAACAGAAATTACTCCAACACCTGGAGATTAAACAATATGCTACTATATGATGAATGGATAACAGAAGATATTAGGAAGGAAATTAAAAAATTCTCAGAGGTAAACGAGAACAAAGAAACATCATATCAAAATCTCTGGGACACTATGAAAGCAGTACTTAGAGGAAGATTTATTTCATGGAGCGCATTTAATAAAAGAAGTAAAACTCAAAAAATAAATGACCTAACACTACAGCTCAAAGCCCTAGAAAAAGAAGAACAGACCAACACCAAAAGTAGTAGAAGACAGGAAATAGTTAAACTGAGAGCTGAAATCAATGAAATTGAAACGAAAGAAACAATACAAAAAATTGACAAAATAAATAGTTGGTTCTTCGAAAAAATAAACAAAATTGATAAACCTTTAGCCACACTAACAAAGAGAAGACGAGAGAAAACCCAAATCACTAAAATTCGGAATGAACAAGGAAATATCACAACCGACACGACTGAAATACAAAACATAATTAGAAGCTATTTTGAAAATCTATACTCCAACAAAATAGAAAATCTCGAAGACATCAACAGTTTTCTAGAGACATATGAATTGCCTAAACTGAACGAGGAGGACATACACAATTTAAATAGACCAATTTCAAGTAATGAAATAGAAGAAGTCATCAAAAGCCTTCCAACAAAGAAAAGTCCAGGACCAGACGGGTTCTCAGCCGAGTTCTACAAAACTTTTAAAGAAGAGCTCATTCCAATACTTCTCAAAGTATTTCAGAAAATAGAAGAGGAGGGAACTCTCCCAAACTCATTCTATGAAGCCAATATTACCCTGATTCCTAAACCAGACAGAGACACATCGAGGAAAGAAAATTTCAGACCAATATCCTTAATGAACATTGACGCAAAAATTCTCAACAAAATTTTAGCAAATCGCATACAAAAACATATTAAAAAGATAGTGCACCATGTTCAAGTGGGCTTCATCCCAGGGATGCAAGGTTGGTTCAACATCAGGAAATCAATAAATGTCATTCACCATATCAATAGACTTAAAGTCAAGAATCACATGATTATTTCGATAGATGCAGAAAAAGCATTTGATAAAATACAGCACCCCTTCATGCTCAAAACACTAGAAAAAATAGGGATAGTGGGAACATTCCTTAACATTGTAAAGGCCATCTACGCTAAACCCATGGCTAATATCATTCTAAATGGTGAAAAACTGATAGCATTCCCTCTAAAAACTGGAACAAGGCAGGGATGCCCTCTTTCACCACTTCTATTCAATATCGTCCTTGAAACTCTAGCCAGAGCAATTAGACAGATCAAAGAAATTAAAGGGATACGAATAGGCAAAGAAGAACTCAGACTATCCCTATTTGCTGATGATATGATGGTATACTTAGAGGAACCAGGAAATTCCACCAGAAAACTTTTAGATCTCATAAGTGAATTCAGTAAAGTAGCGGGATATAAGATCAATGCACATAAATCTAAGTCATTTTTACATAAGCGATGAATCTTCAGAAAGAGAAATTAGGAAAACTACCCCATTCACAATAGCTTTGAAAAAAATAAAGTATTTGGGAATCAATCTCACAAAACAGGTGAAAGACTTCTAAATGAGAACTACAGAACGCTAAAGAAAGAAATTAAAGAAAACCTTAGAAGATGGAAAGACCTCCCATGTTCTTGGATAGGAAGAATTAATATTGTCAAAATGGCCATATGACCAAAAGTGCTATACAGATTCAATGCAATTCCAATTAAAATCCCACTGATGTACCTTACAGAAATAGAGCAAGCAATTATGAAATTCATCTGGAAGAATAAAAAACCCAGAATAGCTAAAGCAATCCTTGGCAGAAAGAGTGAAGCAGGGGGTATCGCAATACCAGATCTTCAACTCTACTACAAAGCAATAGTAACAAAAACGGCATGGTATTGGTACCAAAATAAAAAGGTGGATCAATGGTATAGAATAGAGGACACGGACACAAACCCAAATAAATACAATTTTCTCATACTAGACAAAGGTGCCAAAAATATGCAATGGAGAAAAGGTAGCCTCTTCAACAAATGGTGCTGGGAGAATTGGAAATCCATATGCAACAGAATGAAACTAAACCCATATCTCTCACCATGCATGAAACTAAACTCAAAATGGATTAAGGACCTCAGAATCAGACCAGAGACCTTGCATCTTATAGAAGAAAAAGTAGGTCCAGAGCTTCAACATGTCGGCTTAGGACCAGACTTCCTCAACAGGACTCCCATAGCACAAGAAATAAAAGCAAGAATCAACAACTGGGATAGATTCAAACTAAAAAGCTTTCTCTCAGCAAAGGAAACTATCAGCAGTGCGAAGAAAGAGCCTACAGAGTGGGAGAAAATCTTTGCCAATCATACTTCAGATAGAGCACTAATCTCCAGAATCTATAAAGAACTCAAAAACTCTACACCAAGAATGTAAATAATCCAATTGACAAATGGGCTAAAGAAATGAATAGACACTTCACAGAAGAAGATCTACAAGCAATCAACAAACATATGGAAAAATGTTCAACATCTCTAGTAATAAGAGAAATGCAAATCAAAACCACCCTAAGATTCCATCTCACCCCAATTAGAATGGCGATTATCAAGAATAAAAGCAACAACAGGTGCTGGCGAGGATGTGGGGAGAAAGGTACACTCCTACATTGCTGGTGGGGCTGCAAATTAGTGCAGCCACTCTGGAAAGCAGTGTGGAGACTCCTTAGAAAACTTGGAATGGAACCACCATTTGACCCAGCTATCCCACTCCTTGGCCTATACCCAAAGGACTTAAAATCAGCATATTACAGAGAAACAGCCACATCAATGTTCATAACTGCTCAGTTCACAATAGCCAGATTGTGGAACCAACCTAGATGTCCTTCAATTGATGAATGGATAAAGAAAATGTGGTATATATATACAATGGAATATTACTCAGCCATAAAGAATGATAAAATTATGGCATTTGCAGGCAAATGGATGAAACTGGAGAATATCATGCTAAGTGAGATAAGCCAATCTCAAAAAACCAAAGGAAGAATGATATCGCTAATAAGTGGATGATGACACATAATGGGGGGTGGGAAGGGTTAGTGTTGGGGTTGGAGTTGGGTTTAGGGAGGGGGGCAGGAATGGAGGAAGGAAGGACTGTATAGATGGAGGGGAGGGGTGGGAGGGGAGGGGGGGAAGGGAAAAAATGGCAGAATGAATCAAACAACATTACCCTATGTAAATTTATGATTATACAAATGGTATGCCTTTACGCCATGTACAGACAGAGAAACAACATGTATCCCATTTGTTTACAATAAAAAAAAAGAAAATTTTAAATAAATGGAATAATATTCCATGTATTACTTAAAAAAAATTTAAAATGTACAACAACAACAACAAAAAGGAAGATAAAGGCATTGGACAGGGACTTTTGGATCCTCTCTATCCCCTCACAGAAATGTATTCCCATTCTTACTTGTTGTCTATTCTTTCCCTATAATTTCAATAAAAGCAGTGATATTTTCCTGTGCAACATCTATCACTCTATCTTACTCTTCATATCTTATCTTCCAGTTTCGCTACCACCTTGCTGTGCACCATCTGTCCTGTATCTTCAACCTTTCACTCTATTCTTATTTCATCTTCTCTCCATCTTTTAATCAAGTGCATCATTCTCTTTTAAATCATGACCTTTCCTGACCTCAGGTTCCCTCAAGCCATACATTAGCTTCCCTTTTTCTAACAAGTCAATAATCTGAGAAAAGTAGTTCTTATTGTAATATGGTCCCTACCCTTATTACTACACTCAAAGTACAATCAACATAGTTGCTAAAAACTTTACGGTTGCTACAGTCAATGGGAAATTTTCAGTCTTTATTTCAATTGACATCTTTGCAGTTTTTAATATTGTTTACTACTCTGTCCTTATGGAACACCCCCTTCCTTGTATTATGAGATACTGGTCTATCAGGGCTCTCCTTCTATACCTCTGACTATTTTTGCTTAGTCTTGCTTGAAGTTTCCCTTGTATATCTCTTTCCAAATGGTTATGTTCTCTTCTCTCTTCTTTTCATGCTCACTCTAGTCAACTGCATTCACTTTCACAGCTTTAAAGTTCATCTTTTTTGCTAATGACACCTAAGTATATAATTCAGCTCAGATCTTTTCTCTGTGTATGACAATCATCAATTCTCTTGCTCCTTGGTAATTAATTACCACTCAGCATCTCCAACCTAACCTCATAAAAATTTTATTTTTCATTCCATCTATCCTTTATCACCATCAAACCAAATATGTTCTATTTCCTTGTCCTCATCTTCCTTGTATTCTGAGTGAATGGCAAAACTAGCTACAAAGTCACCCAAGCATCTGATGATCAATAGCTTATCAATAGATCACCAATAGTTTATCAATCCAAGCTTGCCTGGATTACTCTACAACTTCCTATCCTCCTGTCTTATGCATTCATACTGTATTCAGCCTGATGCTCTCAGAATATTTCTGATATGCACTTCTGACTATATAATTATCTTAAATTCATTTGCATGAGTTCTAATTGCCTTCAAAATTGAACCTGCTATAGTTTGGATTGGGAGTATCCACCAAAGACTCATTCATTAAAGGTTTGGTCCCCGAAGGTGGTAGAAATTTTAAGAGGTGAGGCCTAGTGGGAGGCCTTAGGTCATTGGGGGCATGCCACCTGTAGGACTTGGTCTTCTATTTTCTCTTTCACATTCCAGACATGATATGAACAGTTTTTCTGCAATACTACATGCTCCTTGCCATGATTTCCTGCCTCACTCCTGACCCAAAGCAATAGAACCAACATGGATTGAAATCCCAAAACAAATCTTTCTTCTTTTTAGGTTATTTCAGGCATTTTGTTATAGCAACAGAAGGCTGACTCAAGCTGACTGACTCCAAATCCCTTATCCATGGGGATTCTTGATGAATTAACTTGTATTCTTAAGGAAGACCACAAAATAGAACATGGAAAGTAGAGATAAAATGGCAAAACCTGTATTTTGGCATGTGTCTACCTTCCCTCAGTTCTTCGTTCTTGTCCTTTGGCTGCATCATCATCATCATCATCATCATCATCAACAAGTTTGTTATTGCAATGATTATATATAGAGAGAGTGAGAGAGAGAGGTGTCACTAGGTTTTAAAATGTATTTTGTATTCATTAGTGTAATCTTCATTATACTCTGTGAAATATGCATTCATATGTATTTTCCAGATGAGAATGCTACAGGTAAGCAATTTCACAAAAACTACTCAGGATCACTAAGCTAGTAAGGGCTAGAAGTAGGTTTTGATGGCTGACAATGTGATTTCAAACTCTGCTCTTTCCCCTTCTTCTTTTTTTACATAACAATTTTTAATCTATTTTAATAGTTTGGGACTGGATATTATAGTCATCTGGGAAGTTTTTAAGAAAAAATGATGACTGAGCTCTACCAACAGAAATTCATATTCAATTGATCAGGGAGAAGTTCTGACTTCCTGTATTTTGTAAAAGTTTTTTAGAGGATTATAATGCCCATTCACAGGGCTGAGGTTGTAGCTCAGTGGTAGAGTGCTTGCCTCACGTGTGAGGCAGCACTGGGTTCAATTCTCAGCACCATATATAAATGAATGAATAAAATAAAAGTCCAACAACAATTTTAAAATATTTAAAAAAAATATTACCCATTCAGAATTTTTTAAAATAACTTTTATTTATTTATTTATTTATCATTTATTTATTTATGTGGTGCTGAGGATCCAACCCAGTGCCTTACATGTGCTAGACAAGCACTCTACCACTGAGTCACAACCCCAGCCCCAACAATTGTTTTAAATAAGCAAATATTTGCTTTCTTTGGGTGTTCCTTAAGGTCAGGGTCATCTTCAAATTTCCCACTATATTTCTTCATAGTTTGGATGTAGCATACAAGAACTTGTGAATGAATAGTTATAAAATTCCATTGCCTGTCATATCCAGAACAATAATCAAGATAAATTCAAGCTGTGTTCCTGAGGAACAAAATTAATGTCAAATTTCAGGGAAAAAAATGAGCTTTTAAAAACCCCCAAAGCAAAACAAAACAAAACAAAAAAAGACCAAAAATACTAAGAAAAATGTTTGTTCACAGTCTGGGACTTGAAATGCGGCCTTAGAAAAATAAACAGTTCTTAGGATTTGGGAGAAGTTGTTTGCAGGATATTACTGTAGCCCATTCTCCTGTGAACAAGCCCCACTAAACTTCTAGTCCCAGCATTGCCTAAATTATGTTTCTGTAACAACTTGCATAATCCCCCACACTTTGGATCTTCTTCTCTGTTAACTAATCCTAGAGAATCCTGATAGTGCTGTGCTAAATGATGAAACATCTTTTCTCCCTTTCAATCTAATTGGGAAAGATGTTCTTACACATACTTATTTAAAAAGCCAATGCATGCATGATTTTTTTTTTAAGAACAAGGGAAATTGACTAATATAATGGAACTTGATTAACTTCTTCCCTATGATCCTTGAGAAATACTGAGGCAATGACATTTATAAACCATGCTCAAAAAAAATTTTTTTTAAACTTGTCATCTAAATCAGTTACATAGTCTTCTGCCTCTCCCCACCCTTGAGTATTTTTCCAGAAAAGGAAATATATGCTGATGTTCTGGATGCCTTTGAGCAAGACAGACCTCCCCATCAATAATATGTGCAGAAACCCTGTAATTTCTGCAAAAGGAAGATCTGCCTCCAGGCTACAGATGGGCTTGGGGACCTGGCTAAAATGGTTTGCAGCACAAGCTGTGCCAGATGTTTCCAAGAAAGAACTAGGGAAGAAAATTCAGTGTTGATTTAGAACAGTACCTTTCAATCTTGTTTTTTTAGTATCATATGAAATTTTTCATACTGACCCCATATATATAGCAATGTGTGTAGGGATGTGTGTGTGTGTGTGTGTGTGTGTGTGTGTGTGTGTGTGTATGTGTATGCTTGAAACTACATTCACAAGGAAGAGTTTTGCAATGTATTACCGGGTCATGAAATTGATTTTGTATGTGTTGACAAGCATTTAAAAAGAATAAAAAAGACAATATTGGTTTTCATTTTACATGTTAAAGATAAGTATTACTTTGTGCTCTCAGTTGCATACACTAATTTCTAAAATGTGTAATCTTTCAAGAGTTTGCTAAATCTGAAGAAACCAAATTAAATAACAATATCTATAGAAGGCAATGTAATAAGTTTTGCCAACCAGTGAACCCCAGGAATTTTCAATCTTTCAGTCTACAAATATGTACGAATAAAGCCTATGTTCCAGGCTTTGCTAACCAGAGGGAAAGAAGATAGGTCCCTTTTCCTGAAAAATTCTAAGTTCAAAATCTTTCAATGTCTTCTCTGCTCACTGATTATGCCAATCCTTAGCCTTACCTAAAAATCATACCTAGCACTACAATTGAGGGAGAATAAGAAGCAAAGTTTCAAGGAAAGGCAGACATAAGTGGAAAAACACATAGGTTGCTGTCTTATCACAACTCTTATTGTTCTGTTTGGGGATCTCTGACCATGGATGCCCAGTACTCTCATGAATCTCCACTATTAGGCATTCCCAAATCTAGTATCCAACTAAGTCCAGGACTCTTGAGCAGTGACTTCTTCTGCCTCATTGGTATGTACCTACCCTGTCTCCTTTTGTGGTCTCAGAAATGAGATAAGAGTTTTTGATGAGAAATTAATGGTAATTTCTGACTACGGTATCCTACCAGATAGTATGATCATTTTGATGGACTATCCAAGAAGCATGAATACTGTAAATTATTGAGGCTAAGCCACTTCATCATTTCAATCTAAGGGATACTGAATTGAGCTAGATAGATACTGTGCTTGCCCTAATGGAGCTTTGAGTCTGGCAGCAAAGACAGACTATTAAACAGTAAGTACAATATGAGATTAGCATTAAAAAGGGTAAATAAAGGAGCTATGGGAATTTAGAGCAGGATAATTTAACCAAGTCTACTGAGTCAGCCAAGGCTTCTGAGGCAATGACATTTAAATTGAGGCTTACGAGTACATGAGTATTAGCTAGGTGAGGGAGGAAAGCCAGGGGATAGGTCACTATAGACAGACAGACTACCTCTTTATTAGCTGTGTACCTTTTGGGAAAATGTTTAACTCTTTTAAGCCTCAATTTTCATTTGTGTAAAATGAAGAAATAAACTATCCTCAGAGAATTGCACACTGTTTATTGCAGGACCAGAACTTAATGCTCAGTGTGGAGTCACTAGTAATGGTAGTGATAGCAGCGATGGTACTGGCAGTGGTGGCAGAAGTATTCAGACATGGAATACGGATTTACAGGAGGAAGGCTGGATTCATGTGGATCTGTACAGCCTGGGAGTTATGGGAGAAATGCATATCTATGCCTGCTTCATCTGAAGTAGAAGCCATTTGAACAAGTAATTGCTCTGTGCAAGGCTTGGAAATGGGTAAACAACCCTCAGAATATAGATTCCAGATTTGGAGACTGTACCTCCCAAGTGCAAGCATGGTGATAACTGCAGCTCTGAGACTCCATCTAGCAGCAGAAGCCCTAGAAGTCCTATAGTTGTGGAAGATCTTTCTTCAGAACAGGAATGTGAATCCTGTTTTTATTAAATCATTTTCCTCTGAATTATGGTTGACACTGAGACTTCATCTCTTATTCCCGAGGAAATCTGCACGTTTTAAAAGTTTAAATTGGACTATGAGAACAGTTAGATTATGGTCTTTATTTCCAGTTTTGTCAGGTCACATCCTAGGTATTGACAAGGCAGTAAGAAGAAAAATCATTTTTAGAAATACTAGCATTTCCCCATTTTATTAATCCAGTAATAAGCAATAAATGGCTATGCAATTGAATGTTTTTCAAGCATCAATAGAAATCCACACTCCAAATACTGTTACTTTGTCTTTTTACCAGAGAAAGGAAATTATGTTTTGATCCTTCTTTCTTAACAAAAATACTAAACAGTCTTTCATAAACTCTTTCTACTTAAAGTGCCCCAGCATTAAATAAACCCTACTCAGTGAATAATAGTGTCCCAAGAATGTACCAAAGCAAGAGAGTCCAATGATCTGAAATCCTATTCAAAAATCTTTCAATGGCTTCATAGAACCCTAAACTCTTATATAATACTTAGCCTTGCATATGGCCCTCTGATTCCTACATATATTACTAAGTTCATTCTTATATGGTTCCCAGATACTTCAGCTGAACTACATTACTCATGGTTTCCCACACACTACCCTCAATTTCCTGGCTCCCTGCCTTGTTTATGACTTTGCTTCTTTCTGTAACAACCTCCCCTACTCTGTAAAACCCTTTCATCCATCAAATTTATCCCAAAGGCCATCTTCCTTTCAACATCACCAAGTCTTTCTAAGTCTAAAATTCAATGGTACTTCCTCATTCATAAACCCTATAAATACTTTATTTGAATGTAATTTTTATGATCTTTGTGTTTTAAAGTTATTAATCTACCTCATCCTCCTTTCTATATTGCAAATTCTAGTATCATATTCATAATGCCTTAAGTAAAAGTTTAGTGTGGGGAATGAGAACATGGACTTTAGAGTCAAAGAAATGTAATGGTATACTGACTCTGCCATGTACAGACTGCATGACCTTGATCAAATGACCAAATTAGGTAAAACCACATTTCTTCATTTGAAAAATAGCTAGGTACCAAATCTTCTTGGGTATACCTCAACATACTGAATGACCCCTGGCATTCAGTATTTCTTAAACCATATCATGAAAAATGTCATCACTTATCATTCTAATAGAGGATCTAGACATAACCCTATGAGAAATCTATGAATATGTATACACAATCACTATTACAAACCTTGCCTCTCTCCATTGGGTTTCAAGAGCAGAGGATCTCAAATTGTGGTCTCTCTACCCTTACAGGTCCATGAGACATTTTCAGGAAGCACAGGAGGTCAAATCTATTTCAGTGGTTGTATTCAGACAATATTTACATTTATTTCTGTGTTGACATTTGCAATGATGATACAAAAGTGATAATGGATAAACATTGACCTCCTGGCATGAATGACATCTGGAAGAGCAAGCCAACATTGAATTCATTGTGTTCATTATTAGTTGTATTCTCTATGCAGTACACTTACAGTGTTAAGAAAAAAAAAAAAAGTCAGTTTCAGTTTCACCTAAAATTCTTGATGAAATAATAAAAACTAAAACACTATGAATTTTATTATGTCTCAAACCTTGAGTCACATGCTGTGTATGAAGTCATAAGTACACATATAGCACTTCTGCTGAATTTTGAAGCACAATGGTTGTCTTGAGGGAAAAAAGTACTTGTGTTTGAGCTGGGAGCTGAATGAATCACTTTTCTTTTATTAGAACACAATTTTTCCTTGAAAGAATGGCAGACCAACAAACTAATATTGTTCAGACCATAGTTTGGATTTGACAGAGATTTCTTCACAAATGAACAAAGTGAGACAATCACCTCAAGAAAAAACAAAAACAAAACAAACACTAAAAAACATCTCTTTCCAAAGGCAAAACTCGAACTTTCAGATAAAAATGAGAATTTTATAAAGCAAATATGCCACTGTGAGCCTGACATCTTCCCTAGACATTTCTGATGAGATCAAGGTAATGCTAAAAAGTATAATTTTTAAAATATATTGTTTTATGTTGTGTGTCAACATTTGGAAAGCTGCATAACTCAGTAAGCCAACACTTTTCAAATGATCAGTACATGCTTGTATAAAATTGTACATGGGCAAAAGATACATTCACACCAAATGAGATAAACCAATGGATTTTATTTTAACAAAATTCGAAAGTTCATTGATAGTGGTTTAAATCACACATTGCAACTATCCTTCATAAACTACCATTTATTCAGTTTCAATATGGTATTCCACTAAAATATTCATAACTGAGGTCATTAATATACTACTCCCTTTTACAGTTATATAACTGTTTCATATCACATTTTCTTCAACTAAAACCATGTATTGTGACAGTTTGAATGCAGAAGCAGAAATGAGAAGCCAGTTGACTTCTATTAAGTTGGATAATAAAGAGATTGAAAAAAATTGTGAAACAATGTCTTTTCACTATTTTTTATGTTTTGGAAAATAGAGCTCTTTTCAAGAAAATGCCATTTGTATAAATTTGTAATAAGTTTATTATTTTATTTTTAAATGAATAAACATTTAATTTTTTCTGCATTTTAATTTCAAATACAAGAAATATCTGTATTTATAGCTTAGTCTCATCTAATTTTAGATAAGACTCTAACAAGTTCCCACTTAAAGGGTGTTTGGTGGTCTTGAGACCAAAAAGTCTGAGACCCATTTCTTCAGAAACTTTGTAGTTCTCATGTTAAGAACCCCTACTTTTCACAGAGACAAACCCACAGGAATACCATCATCTGATCCTTGAAAAGGACAGTAGAAAAAAAATTATCTATTTAACAAATAATGATAGCCAGTTTAACAAAGGGTGCTGAGAAACTGGATGTCCTTATCTGCAAAAGAATAAAACTAGATGCCTACCTCTCACCTTGTACAAAAATCAACTTGAAATGGATCAAAGTAGAAATTTGAACGGAAACTTTGCTACTGCAGAAGAAAACACAGTGAAAATATCTAACATATAGACACAGGGAACAACTTCCTCCTAGGACTCTTAAAGTTCAGGAAATAATACCAAGAATTAATAAATGGGATGGCATCAAATGAAAAAGCTTCTGTATGGCAAAGGAAACAATTAAGAATGTGAAGAAAGAACCTACAGAATGAGAGAAAATCTTGGCAAGCTACTCTACTGACAGGATTAATATTCAGAATAGAAAAGAACTAAAAAATCTTACCACCATAAAAAACCAAATAATCCAATCAATAAACAGACACTTCTCAAAAAAAGAAATACAAGTGACCAACAAATATATGAAAAAATATTTGACATCTTTAGCAGTTAGGGAAATGCAAATCAAAACCATATTCAGACTTTATCTCATGCCAGTTAGAATGGTAATCATCAAGAATACACATAATAATAAATGCTGGAGAGGATGTGGGAAGAAAGGAACACTTACATACATTGTTGGTGGAATTATAAATTAGTATAACTACTATGGAAATCAGCATGGCTGTTCATCAAAAGACTAGGAATGAAGCCACTAACTCTAGCATGCCTTGGTTTTATCCAAAAGAATTTAAGTCAGCATACTATAGCAGCACATGCATACCTGTGTATATAGCAGTGCAATTCACAATAGCCAAGTTATGGAACCAGACTAGGTATTCATCAATAGATGAATGGATAAAGAAAATGTGGTATATATACATAATATACTTCTATTCAGCATAAAGAAGAATGAAATTATACCAATTGCAGGAAAAGAGATGAAACTAGAAAGCATCAGGTTAAGTGAAATAAGCAAGAATCAGTTCGGATCATATATTCTCTCTCATATGTGGCAGACAGAGAAAGAAAACAAAAAAAAGGTGAGGAGGAATCTTATGAAAATAGAAGGGAAACCAGCAGAGTAGAGGAAGGGAGCTAGGGTAAGGGAGGAGGGAAAGTACTGGGAAATGAAATTGACCAAATTATGTTTAGTGAATGTACAAATATGTCACAATGAATCCCACTTATGTATAATTATGATACCAATAAACTTTTTAATATGTGACAAAAAATAATTATTTTTTAAAAAGAGTCCCTACTCTAATAAAAAGCTCACAACTTTGTCAAGTTAAATACAGACTTTGGACATGCCAGTCCTGGTTCTTCCTTTCAGTTGAATCTTTATGTGGGAAGAAACTTCTTTATCTCATGAAAGTAGGTGACTAAAAAACAAACAAGCAAGAACTATTTAAAGTTAAAAAAATAAATGCCTCCTTATTTATGTTTTCCCCAGCATGTCTAAAGATGTAGGTGAAAATCAGGCTTTTTTAAAAAAAAATTGAATTATTGTTTTGATGATAGATGAAGTACTCTTTGTAAATACATGCTTAGTTTTTGAGTGAATGTTCTCTCATGTAATGTCATCTTCACATTCCCCTACCGCAACTTGAAAGTTGTTCTTTTTTTTTTTTTGACAACTAGTCCTTCATTTTATGAAAGTATTATTTATTAAGTAGAACAAGAACTGAAGGGCATGTAGACAACAATTTTAAGGAGACTTTCATGTAATCAGCATGGGATCTATAGAACTATTCAACTTGGTGTATCTAAGACTCAGTGAAAACTTTACAGAACCAAATAAAAATGTTTGACTCAATGTTTTTCTATTATTTTATTGTTTAGATGAGCTTAGGGGAGGTGTTCAAGGAAGAAAAGAATTGAAAGGAAAAAGTAAAGAAAAAAGGGAAGGGAAGATGTTAGGATGGAGTGTTTCTCACTAGTGAGTAGTAAGACTTATTAATAATAAGAGCTGATCAAAAGTGCTTTTTAGAATGTTCCCCTCTTATAGTCATGTGGGCTTGCCCTTCCCAGGAGATAATTATCACTGGACAGTGTTTTTGCTGAGAGCCCTAAGATCTGGTGAATTGGAAAAGGGCCTGGAATGCCAAGAGCTGTTGATCCACTATTACCTCCTGGACCCCAGGAGTATTTTTAAAAGAGTACAATAGAGCTCTGGGAGAATGCAATTCTCTAAGCAGAAAACTTTAAAAGTTGTCATGTCTGAAAATATGACTTGGATAACTGGGATTCCTAAATACATGCCAGGAAACCTATGAGGCACAGAGGAAATACATTTTTTTTTCTAGGAAGTCATTTTAGAGAAGAAAAAAAAATTCTTTAACTTTAAAGACCTCTTACAATCTCTTCTCCACATCAGAACTTCACAATGTCCAACAGAGGAAGGAAATCTTCTTGAGGTTTCTGATTTCTGAGTCTCTACACCTTTGCACATTCCTTTATAAAGATTGGAGGGAAAGCCCTGTACATGATCTAAGCATATAAGATCTGCAGGTTTGCTTGCCTCTCATTTGACACAGTAAAAGCAAATAAACAGGGTTGGGGTGTAGCTCCATGGTAGAGCACCTGCCTAGCATGTGTGAGGCTCTGGGTTCAGTTCCAAGTAACACACACATGCACGAGCTTATATTTTTGAAAAAAAATTCCCTTCAATAGAGTCTCCATAATGTTCCTAATATACTGCTTCTTACTTCTGCATCTAAATGTCATTTCTGCTTCTTACAATACTGCCCCATTCTTCTTTTCATCCCCTCATTTCTACCCCACTCTTATTTTTATCCATGTGTCCAAATTGGATTTCAACTTCCCTCCTGGCCACCTCCTCATCCTTCTGGGAATCCATTATGATCTTTTCACCTGAACTTGCCCATTGTTTTACATATTTGACTTAACTCTCTGTCCATGGCAATTTCACTTATGTAGTAAATCTGTATTGAGCAGTTGCTGCATATGGCAGTGCATCCTTAATGGACTAGGAATTCAGAGAGAAACAAAACACATATCCCTCTCCTTAAAAAAACTTATAGGTACTTGGGGCAGGGGACAAAATAATTGTAACACAGTACAATAAGTGCTTAAGTGCTATAAAAATAATATCTAAGTATACCTTATATCTGTGTGTTTTGTCTCACCTTGATTTTGAACTTCTTAAATGTGTGGTTATATATGTCTGTTCTTTTAAATAAAATAAAACAAAGATAACAAGGCAAGAGAGCACTTAATAAAAGAGATATTGAACCCTCACCTAAAGGCTGTATGTCCAAAACCACATTAGAAGTTTAAGCCTGGGCACATCTTACTTGTGAACATATCTGGACCAAAAGATGTGCAAGAAACTCATTTACTGATGCCCATGAAAATTCCAAATGGAGTTTTCCTAGCATCTGTGGAATTGAGTGCGGTCAGTTCAAAATTCAAGGTCAGTAAGCCTCACTGGAGAGTTGGCAGAGTAGATAAAACCTCAGGGACCTGGGATTTACAAATCCCAGGCTTTAATTTCAGACTCTACAGGGTCAACTCAATCCTTAGAAACATCATACAGTAATACTTTGAATAATGTGATGTTTGGAAAGTGTGTTGTGACAGGGTCGGAATACCCTGAGAAGACAATGGGACCAGTGGTTGGATGTTTTGCCTTTTGAGGTCTCTTGTGGTTGGGTAGGCAGGCACAGAGGGTAAGAGCAATCAGTGGGTCTCCTGCTCCCTCACTGAAAACTGTGTGTGGGGATCAGCACTGGGGCCTGGGATTCACTGCAAGTATCCCCACCCATTTTTGCCCTTTGGCTCAGTATGAAATACTAAGAGGATGAAATACAGACTACTAAGTGTCGTTGGTCCCAAGGCAGTTTTATGTAATTTATGCAATGAATCCTATCCATGGAGCAGGATCCAATTAGGCAGCCCAGGAATTCTATCCCAATTTCATCCATGTAAAAATTGAACTACAGAAAAATTACATACCATATGTTTAGGTCACACAGCTGGTAAATTCTGCCACCAGCATTTCTCAGAGATTGAGAGAGAATTATGCTTCTCCATATTATTTATTTATTTATTTAGGTGCCAGGGATTGAACCCAGGGATGCTTAACCACTGAGTCACATCCCCAGTTTGTTTTTTACTTATTTTTATTTTGGAACAGGGGCTTGATAAATTGCTGAGGGTGGCTTGGAACTTTTGATCCTCTCCTTCCGCCTCCTGAGCCTCTGGCATTACAGGTATGTGCCTCCATGCCCAGCATACTCCACACTTTTTAAAGAAGTGTAAGAAGAAGTGCCAAAACAGAATAGCAAATATCATGTAATAGTTTTAAAATGTTTTCATTTAATGAAAAAGCATTATTAATACAAGACATTCAATGTGAAAATAATTTGTGGCATTAAAAAATATAAGAATGTGCTTGTGCACGTGCAGCGAGTATGTGTATTATGGTGTACTCTAGATGGTATGTACTGGTAATGGTCACATGTATGAAGTTCTGTGACGGACATCTGGTGGAGAGTTAATTCTTATTTACTGTGTGACAGTATTTTCTCCAGTAGCCCTAATGTTTCCAATCCTGGAAAATAATAGAAATGAATTTTTTCTTCTAACAATTGTACAACTCCCTTGTCATGAGACACAATTCTGGCCAAAGAGACCTTAAGGGAAATGAGAAAGGGCTTTCTGGGTAATACTTTACTTCCTAAATATGGAGGGCTCCTAGGAGGGAAAGGTTTAGATCATACCATGTGGGGATGTCTGGAGCTGAGGCCACCTATTGAAATAATGAAGTGACAAAACTGAGAATAACACAAACATTAGTGATGGCACAGAAAAAGATGGGAAAGCCTAGGTCTGTCCCTAACAACTTGATTAACCCACAGAAAGTATCAGCTTGCAACTATTATTTAAAAAGTAACTTTTTCATTGTTACTTCTTTTTAATTTTGCACAATTCTTGACAAAAGGTTTTTACACTAGCATAACTTTGACTTAGTAATTAAGGGAAAGAGATGAGGAAGGAAAAAAAAAGTAAAAAAGAAGAAAACACAAGAGCAGATAGGCAGTTTGACTCTTGGTTGAATATACTCAGTTCTGCTATAATGTGAATTAGAGCCATCCATTTTTCTTTGCATTCATATGAGTGCTTTGAGTTTTCTGAATATTAACCATTCATCAGGCATTACATTTGAAAGTATTTTCTCTCATTTGGTTGACTGCCTTTTTTTTTTGGTGGTGCTAGGGATTGAACCCAGGTCTTTTGTGCATGTGAGGCAGCACTCTAACAACTGAGCTATATCCCCAGTCCCAGTAGGCTGCCTTTTCACTCTGCTGACTGTGTCTTTTGATGATCGAAAGTTATAATTCTGATGTTGCCCATCTTTTCTATTATTACTCGTGTTGCTCATGATTTTGATGCCATATCTGAGAAATCACTACCAAATCTAATATCTTGAAGTTTTTCCTTAACTTTTCTTCTAGTAGCATTAGAGTTTTAGTTCTTGCACCTAAGTTTCTGATCCTCTGATCCATTTTTTTCTCTTTATTATTTCTATTTTTTGATTGACACCTAGTTATGCATATTTATGGAGTACAATGCTATGTAGAAGTAACAATTAAAAAGAAAGAAGCCCATCACCACAACCGTTCCTCCCTGTAACCTTTTTCAGGTCCTTCAAAATAGTTTTTAAAGTTTGCATTAAAATCAAAATATATTGATTGTTAATAAAATGTAAATCCATCTATTTTAACATATAGCCAATAGCAGTTATAGAATCCTAAATAACTAAAGAGATATAGAAGCATATCCATTTTCTTCATTTTACCAGGGACTATATAAAAAAAATCTAGATTCACACATAATTGATTCCACTATATCACATCTAGATATATTGAGAGGATGTCTATAGTTTTATTTAAACTAGTAGTTCTAAAAATGTCCCCTGGAAGAGCAGAATCAACCATACCTTTGACTTTTTTTTAGAAATGCAAATTCTCTATCAATACCTCCAGTTTACCAATTGAGAGTGGGGCCTGTAAATCTGTATTTAATTTGTTGTCCATATGATTCTAATGCATGCTTCTGCTTCTGTGTGAGAACCAACGGATTAAACCATCTCAGAGTTAACCTAAGAATAGAGAATCCGAGCTCACATTACCTGGAATTCAAAATGAAGTACTTTGCGGTTGCCATGTAACTTTTCATGTTACTTTAAATGTGCTATATATCTTTCCACAACTCTTTTGAGGATTATACATTATTTGTATAATCAGGATCTGGACTCCAGGCTACTGTTCTGTTAAATAGTGCTCCAAGAAACCACCACAAGGAGCATCTGGCCTACCTATCACTTAAAGAACCAAGACTCTTATACCACATCTGCCTCTCTTCAACAACGCAAGAATTCAGTTATAGAAGAAAAAGTAGGTCCAAATCTTCAACTTGTTGGCTTAGGATCAGACTTCCTTAACAGGACTCCCATAGCACAAGAAATAAAAGCAAGAATCAATAACTGGGATAGATTCAAACTAAAAAGCTTTCTCTCAGCAAAGGAAACTATCAGCAATGTGAAGAGAGAGCCTACAGAGTGGGAGAATATCTTTTCCAACCATACTTCAGATAGAGCGCTAATTTCCAGAATCTATAAAGAACTCAAAAAACTCTACACGAAGAATACAAATAATCCAATCAACAAATGGGCTAAGGAAATGAACAGACACTTCACAGAAGAAGATGTACAAGCAATCAACAGATATATGAAAAGATGTTCAACATCCCTAGTAATAAGGGAAATGCAAATCAAAACTACCCTAAGATTTCATCTCACCCCAATTAGAATGGTGATTATCAAGAACACAAGCAACAATAGGTGTTGGCGAGGATGTGGTGAAAAAGGAACACTCATACATTGCTGGTGGGGTTGCAAATTAGTGCAACCACTCTGGAAAGCAGTATGGAGATTCCTTAGAAAACTTGGAATGGAAACGCCATTTGACCCAGCTATCCCACTCCTTGGCCTATACCCAAAGGACTTAAAATCAGCATACTACAGAGATACAGCCACATCAATGTTCATTGCTGCTCAATTCAGCATAGCCAGATTGTGGAACCAACCTGGATGCCCATCAGTTGATGAATGGATAAAGAAACTGTGGCATATATATACAATGGAATATTACTCCGCAATGAAGAATGATAAAATTATGGCATTTGCAGGCAAATGGATGAAATTGGAGAATATCATGCTAAGTGAGATAAGCCAATCTCAAAAAACTAAAGGACGAATGATCTCACTGATAAGCGGATGAGGACATATATTGGGGGGTGGGAAGGGTTAGCATTAGGTTTAGGGTTAGGTTTAGGGTTAGGGATAAGGAGTGTGGTAAGAATGAAGGAAAGAAGGACTGTATAGAGGGAAAAGAGGGGTGGGAGGGGTGGGGGGAAGGGAAAAAAATAATGAATCAAACATCATTGCCCTATGTAAACGTATGATTACACAAATGGTAAAAAAAAAAAAAAAGAAAAAAAAGTCAATCCCATTATGGCAAGAATCTCTAAGTGCACCAAGGTGGTGTTGAGAATAATTTAAAGATAAGCAAAGAAGTTCAATGGAAGCAGAGTAACTTCTTCATGATTGAATATGCAATAAAGATAACTGGTAAACCACTTCAGAAGTATATAGAATTCCACTCATTTTGTGACTTCTTTCTTCTCAGGACCCCAGGACAATGATGTAAATAATGCTCATGTTTGCATTATGCTTAGGTATTACATATGTGAATGAGATAAGGAGAAGCTCATTCGCTGTAAGGCTCTCCACTCACTTTGTGTGTGGTGTGTGGGTGTACTCAAACAGTATGCCTATTTATATTCAATCACATATGGACGCTATATATGAATTAGGTATCTATAATACAGATATTTTAAATATTTGTTTACCACCAAATGTTTAACTAGGATTTCCATGAATAGAATAAAAGATGTATATGCTAAATATATATATAGTTGTATATCAGTATTTGGTTCAATTTACTATTATTTCTTTTTATGTACCAAACAGAAAAAAAATTCTTAACTAAATTTTGTCCATTTCTATTTCCTGTAGCATGAAACAATATGCTCAACACACAATAAATATCATTTTTAAGGGAGAAGGAGAGGACATTTTCTAGAGAAAGAAAGAACCCCAAATTCTCAAATTGTCACAATGGGGAATTATTATTCGTTGTTTTTGTAAAAAATATTTGTGTGTTTATGCTAAATCCAACATAAATGTAAATATTTTAAACAAACAAAAATATGCCAGGGATAACAATAAACTATTTCTGAATTGGGGAGAGAAAGAGCCTGCCAGGAGTAGGCATGTGTATTTTTAAGCACACTGCCTCAAAAAGCAGCATGTCGGGATGTTGCATCTTTAATTTTTCTGTTAATTATGGATTGAGCATTGTTGTGAATCTTGTCCTCAAAACCAAGCTCAGAAAATAAGAGCAGATGCTCATCCCCAGGTTTGGCTCATATGGGAATTGAATAGAACATATTGGTTTATAATTAATGTAATTTGTTGGATTATCTTTTGTGAAGGAGCGAAGGTAAACAACCTTGCAGCATTGTGGTAATATCTTCAAAGCTTGGAGCTTCTGTAGGTATGAAGGAGAAGAAAAAAAAAAAAAAAAAAAAGGAATGAAAAAAGGAGGAAGAAAGCTCTTCCTGCTGGATTACAGGGGATTTGGAAATGTTTGTCACATTCGAACAGACTTGAATTAATTCAAAGGAAAAAAAATAGGTGAGAGAAGACACCCTAAAGCTAATTACAAAGAGTGTGTAAAATGGAAGTTATTGGTTCTCCAATGGTGAATCTGGATAAACCAAATTCTCTTTTTTATTTGCCTTAATTTTATCGTGGAATAACAAGGGACATGGAAAAGAAATATTCTCCCTTCCTCTAAACAGAAAATCAGGTACAACCCAAAGTTCACTGATTTAGATATTTACCTTTTTAAAGTCACTCTGTTATTAATAATATAAAATGACATTTTTTCAAGATGTCTTTGTTTCTTATTCCATTCTCTCAGAGGTAGAATGTTATCTTCATTTTGAATAAAGTCATTTGTGAAAAAAAGAAAATAAGTGTAAATCTTTTCTACACACAACCAAGGTAGGATGTGACCTCTTTGGTGTGATCTTTCCCAATTACACTAATCATGAGTACACAATTTGTAACTTCAGATCCTTGACTATCTTTGAATATTAATTTTGATATTGTATCACTTGAATTTTCATCTTGGTATTTTTCTCTACATTATATACCACTTTTAAAATTGAGTTGCTTAGCTTCTAAATCAAATAGTAAGTTTGAAACTTTCCAATCTTCTAAGTTAGAAAGGAAAAGTAAATTTTAATTGCTCACTTTTTTTTTCATATTTTCTTACATTTGATTGCTAAAATTAAATTATTCTTTTCAAAATCTCTTAACTAGAAACCTACTTTAGGGCTTTACAAATCCAGAACCTGGCAATAGTTTCAAAAAATAAAGGGTGGGGAATGGAAAAGTGAAGACATTTAAAAATTTTTATATAAAACAAACCATGTATAATCTTTTAAAAGCAATTACATAAACAATATTAATCCTACTCTCATTGTGTGAAATGAATTATCAGATTTCATCTTAGAAGTTATTTCCTCCATAAGCCTTTTCAGGCAACCACTCCTGCCAAAGAGAGATTTAAGTGCTCTTTTTGTGTACATGTACAATGCCCAGTTCTTCCTATGTGCTCTTATTTATCACATCCTGGTGGAATTGTTTGCCTATTTGTCTCCTCTACTATACCATGAGGTCTTTAAGGAAAGCATCTTCCTTTATTTCCCATTATGTCAGTGTCGGGACCTTATTGCATTCCAAAGGAATTTGTTGAAATAATGGAAGAAATTGAGTATTATCTGACCCCAGGAATTAAAAGAATGAGGGTAACATTTTAACAAACCAGTATCAATGCTTATTATCTTTATTTTAAAATGTAATCACATTTATGGAAGCCCAGGGAAACCAGAGAGATGACTAAGAAGTTGATATTAAAATTCATTCATGTTCATAGTTTTCTGAACCACTTGTAAGTATGGAAGGGCAAGGGGGGTGGTGGTCTCATGTCATTTAATTTACATATATCAGTCGTCTATTGAAAGCTGTTAAGTGCCAAGAGGCTTACAATGGAATGGCTGGGAATAAGGCCTGCTTTGTAATTAGAAACATACAGCTAACATGAAATATTAACTACTAATAAAAGAAGATAGTATATGACTAAATACTAAACTGTGGGCATATGCTTTCCTAAACTTCTCTTCCAGACAATAAGAGTTTTAGGGTCAGAATTAGCAAGGAAGATGTCAGGGAGATTAAAAAAAAAAAAAAAAAGATGACTTACATAGGTGAGCATTAGCTCTGTGCAGGCACCATGGTAGATGCCTTCATATAGATTCTCATTTAATTCCCATTGTGTCTTTTCAAGTTAGACATTTTACCTTCCCATATGAAAGAAAAAATACACACAAATAAAATAATGTTCCCAAAGTAAGGCCACTGACCAATGGTATGAATGGTTTTGAAACCTGTTTCCTTTATAATACTTTGTGGTAACTGTTGTAGAAAGGAAAAAAAAAAAAAAAGAAATGAATTAAAAATGATCTAATAAAGGAAAGGGTAGAAGTAGGCATATGAAAAAGAATTAGCCATTTCACCAAAGATAAGAAGTGGAGAGTTTCAAGAAGGAAATACAGTAACATGTCAAAAACTGCAAAAAATGTAAAGGAGACTGGATTTGCCATTGTGTAGGACAACACAAAGATGGTGGGTTTTTCAGAGGGGGAGAGAAGGGGGGTGAAAAGTATGCTTCAGAGGTAGGGACAAAAGTGCTGAGGAGGTGTGACCTAGGTATAGGTTTGTCATAAACATAAAGTAGGTAGAAGTGGACTAGAAGGAAATTCAAGTCAAGCAATGGCTCTCCTTGAGATGGGGAGATGCTTACAATTGAAGCTAGGGGAGTAAGAAACGAAATGGAGATAAAAGAAACAAGTGAGAGACAAATACTGCAACCCCATGTATCAGGGGAGGGATTAGCACTTCCCAGGCTCTTCTGAAACCAGGAACATGTGAAGAGATGACTTTAGAAGAAAAGAGGGTGTAATGAAGATACGAATTAATGAAGGATAGCCTTGATCTTTTTATTTTAAGAACAAGGTGAGCTCACCAGCTGAGGAAAGGAGCAGGGAGGGAAGTGTTGAAGGCTGGAGGAGAAACAAAGTCTGTTGTAGCTGAAACACGAAGGATGAAAATCTTCCTTCCATGGATCATCTGCATAAACCTAACTGCTTATGAGGTTATCTTCCTGATCTAATACCATACTGATTATTTGGCTCTTATAAATTCCCAAGGGACTTTAGGACAATCTGGATGGCATGAAATGACAAGGTCTTCAGAGAGAGAAGGAAAAAAAAAATGAAGAAAAGAGAAGAAAAAAAGTGGACAGATTGACCAATATAGAAAATTTGGCCCTTTTCCAAAATTACAGCATGTCATTGGCAAAATTGGAAGTATGAGCCAGATCTCAATTCAATTCTATTTCTGCTACACTCCACTGCCTCTCAGATAACATAGGTATTTATGTATATATTAAAACAAAGAACTGTTTTGTAAAGCTATATTATATTTTAAAGATGTGGTCAGGAGCATCTCTAATATCTAGTTTATATAAGGTTGACTAGTCTATTTTGTTTTAGGGAATAAATAATTTGTTTTCAAGAATCGAAATTCTTACCAGATGGTTATTTGCAATTGTAAACAATAAAGATCTACTAACCCCTCATCCCTTGAGACATATGTTCATTTTTTTAAACCACTGAATGCTATTCAATTTGAACTTTTTAGTTGAGAACTAAATCATACATGAGAAAAATTGAACAGTGAACAGTGTCCAGGCAAGTGGGTGAAGCGAGTCATGATTATTTTGGGGAATTCTTTTCTCCTGACTGTGCATCTCAAATGGCCAGGAACCCAATTCGATTCCCAAATTCTTAAATCCTGGACCTTCTACATATCACTGCCATCATCCAAAGGAGTATAGGTTGTAAGGACGTGGGGCACGAATTCTATTTACAATGGATGATTTATATGGAATAAAAACTAAGGACTTGACCTTGCATCCAAACAACAAAACAAAATCCAACAACAAAAGACACTTTTAAAAGATTAGTGAAAATCTTGGGAAAATACAGGTAATAGATTTATCAAAAACGATTATCAACTACTACCAGGACTCTTACAGATCACTATGAATAAAGACCAACATACCCACAGGAAAACACAAAGGACTAAGCAAATGCACAAGTGATAAAGAAATGAGGGATCAGAACATATGAGATTTTTCACCTTTGCTAGCAACAAACACAAGTACAGAACAATGAATTATCACCTTTTGAGTGGGGTTTACTGGGAATTGAACACAGGGTTGCTTTATACTTTTTTATTTTCTGTTTTGAGACAGGGTCTGGCTAAATTACTGAGGCTGGTGATCCTCCTGACTCAGCCTTCTGTTGCTGGGGTTACAAGTGTGCACCACTGCACCCAGCTCAATGAATTAACACTTTTGTATAGCAGATTCTTAAATATCAGCAAAATACTGATTGCTAGTAAGGATGAAGAAAACATGCTAATACAATACTGGTAGGAATTTTGATTTATGAAGCTCTATGATAGGTAATTTGGTAATATATGCAAAAGTGTTTATATCCTTTGACCCAGAGATTTCTTATTTAGGTATTTATTCTGAAAGAGTAATCAATCATGCTCACATATACAGAAAAATATAAGTACAATACAAGTCATTATAGTGAGGTCCATAGTAAGGAAAACTGAGAAAAGCCAATATTATCTATCAAAAAGAATTATAATTTAGAATTTCTATATCATGAAATTATCTGTATTCCTTTAAAAGCATGATATACATATATATGAATTTATATGAAAAGTTATTTTTGATACATTTTAAGTCTACAAAAGTTTGAAAAACTTCATTATATCAAAGTGTTTTACACCTTAAATATATAAATATATATATGTATATAAATAGCAAAAAAGAAGACCTGATAGTATATATTAAGTAGTATACTCCTATGTATAGAAAGTTATGAATTCAATTCTAAAGAGGAGAAATCTGGGACATGTAAGTTGTGCTTTCTTATAAAAGTGTAATTTAAAGTGTTGCTTTTAATACTTCAACATAATTTTTTGGATATTTATTCTCTTTAAATGCTTCAGATATAATCTTAATACTTAGAACTAGAAGGAAATGAACTTCAGGGCCAGAGAAATGAAATGTCTTGGTTAGGCTCAATGAATCAGTCTTCTTATTCTCAGGACTCTTTGCTACCACACTGCCTGAACATGAGTAAAATATACCCAACGAAAGAGCTAATTTAGATGCTTGTGAGTTGATGGACAGGTGTATTCACTTATATTGTACTTCCTACACAGTTTATCTACCATGCATATCAACTTCTTTCTATTAAAAAAAGAAAGAACCAAAGTTAACTCAAGGAAGATATGTTTAGAATGCTGAAATCACAAAAGTTAGCAAAGATCCTGAAAACTCTTCAAAATTTGTATTTTCTACTGTTGGGAAAACTTTTTAGGCCATGTAAAATATATATGTCATAGAATCTTTAATTAAGATACAGCACCAGCAATGGATTTTGTGACCTGAAAGCTAGACTTTATGCCGTTATTGAACTACATTTTCAGTTCAGAGACATGTTTTTCTAATGAGTCACAAGTGCAACTGCTATAGTACAAGAATCCCATGCCAGGTTCACAAGAAACCTGTTCAAAGAAATGAGAAGCTTCTCATGAATTGACAACTTTCTGATATGGGATGTTCAAATTTTCATATCCTTATAAATTAACAAATACTAGAATGAAGTGACCAGATGTTCAGCTTCCTTTCTGGAATTTCGAATGTATGTGTGTGTATTTATACGCCAAAGCCATTCCCCTGAAGAGCAGAGATTTCTCATCAGAAAGCGTGTGCCTTCTTATGCTGTCATCGACCTTCATTTATTATCCACAGTGCCTACATTTCAACACTTTGCATTTTATATCTTCTTTTATATGGATTTCAGAAGTCTTTCTGAAAGAAAAGGAACCGACTTTCTCACACTAGAGTTTAAAAAGAGTTCCTAGAAAATACTAAGTAAAATTTTGGGGCAACTATCTATGAAAACTCAAAGGAGTTTTAAGGTAACTAATTTTTCCACATCTGTACTGGAGAAGTCAAAGGACTTTGACAAATAGATAAAAATTAGTAATTGGTGACAGCTGGGCATGGGGACACATGCCTGTAATCCCAGCAGCTTGGGAGGCTGAGGCAGGAGGATTGCAAGTTCAAGAGCAGCCTAAGCAACTTTGTGAAGCCCTAAGGAACATAGTGAGACCCTGTCTAAAAAAATAAAAAATAAAAAAAGAACTTGGAGTGTAGCTCAGTGGTAAAGCACCTCTGGGTTCCTAGTACAACACACACACATGCACACACACACAGACACACACACAACACACACAAAATCATCCTTATTTTTGTTTTTTAAACAGTACTGGGGGTTGAACCCAGGGGTGTAATACCTCTGGGCTGCATCCTCAGCTTTTTAATTTTTTTTTTTTTTTTAATTTTGAGACAGGGTCTCACTGAGTTGCTGAGGTTGGCCATGACTTGTGATCCTTCTTCCTTAATCTGCTGAGTAGCTGGAATTACAGACATGTTCCACGGTGCTGGGCTAAAATTGCTTGGAATAGGTCAAGCCATATCTTTTCCTTTTGTGATTTTTCAAGTGTAAGTTCTCTAAAAGGACCTAAGTTTATCTGATACCACAAACATCAGGAGAAAGAGAATGTTTCTCAGAAATGAAACCACAGCACAGTTCAAATAAAAATTCTAGTAGTGGGGAGCAACACACCATTGAGACACTCTTGTGAGTCTATATGACTGTTTAGAAAATATATGTAAGGACAATGTTCATAATAAACTTGCAATCTGGTCTTTGAATGTCCAGAAATTTGATGTTATTTTTTCAAAATTAAAAAAATAGCACATATTAGTAAGTAATAGTCATGGTAAAATCTTCCCTAAAAGCATTTTATAATAGTCATTGCTGTTTTATTTCCAGCCTTTTTTGATCCACAACCAAACCTTTATTTGTCAAATTTTGTCAGAAAGCAAATGAAAAACAAACCACTTCTTGGCTGAGACAATGAATTCTTGGCAATTAGCATAATAAAAATAAATTCACCTTACAGTGATTTACACTCTACCATAATAGGGCAACAGATTATTTTTCTTATATTGCCATTCTCTTTAAAAATATATCTCCTCAGTAAGAGGCGAAACACATTATTTTATCTTTATTTATATAGTTATAGGATGTTTAAACTTTCTAACTCATAACTCTGCATTCCAGAAGCACAAGTCTAGTCTAAACTGGCCTCCCTCTTAGGTTGACTGATTAGAGAATTAAGAAATATCTTCTCTGAAAACTCTCCCGATCCAGCCCCTGTTTATGGCCAACATTCACCTCTTACAACTCCTTAACCTTTGGGTTAACACAGAATGTTTCTGGACATACTGTTAGAATACAAAAACCCTTGCAAAAGTTAGCAAAGAAAACTGATAACAACTTAGAACAGATTATAAAAACAAATCTGTATTTGTAGGTTCCACATCCATTGATTCTTTCAACTGAGGATCAAAAGTATCTCCTACCCCAAATTGCATCTATATTGAACACATACAAACTTTTTCCTTGTCGTAATTCCCTAAGCAAAGCAATGCAACAACTATTCACATGTAATTTTTATTTTATTTTTTATTATAAATAATCTAGAGATGATTAAACGTATATTGAGAATGTGTATAGGTCATATGCAATTATTTTCTACTTTAGATGAAGGACTGAGCATCCACGGATTTTGGTATTGGCAGAGGTACAGAAAACAATCCCTCAGACACCAACATGTAGATGTCTTCCTATGTGAAACCTGCCTGTGAGTAAAACCCTAAAGAGTTGGAATATGGAAGAAATTTTCCGTTCAGGGGTGGTGATGAGGAATGGGAACCCAGGTGCTCACCAAGCAATATGAAGGCTTGATGGGAACCAAGAACCTAAGATCAGAGTGCGATTCTGGCAGTAAAACTGAGAAAACATGAATCTAGTATTCGTGAGCTGTGTTTCCTAGTTAGGGGCTCATCTATCCAGTTTATTCAGCTCTTTAGCAGGGTGGGATGTTATTTTCTTGTACTATCTGCCACCAAATATAGGAGAAAATAGGAAGGGAGCAGCTCCTTGGGGACGAGGGGTGGGTAGGTCTTAGGTGTAAGCAATCAGGCAGCCACTGACACTGTTTCCTGGAAAGACACCTCAAAGCACTCTGATAAAATTAAACCCTCTCCTCTCCTGGAGACAGACTTTAATTTCTCTTTCCTCTTGTTTCAATGTTTAGAAATTTTGGCCTCTCTCTATCCCTTGTATTTAGTGTGCTTGAAAAGTAGAAGAACTGAGCTCAGTATCTCTTGAAGAGTAGAAAAGATGAGGAAAGAACTGGGTTAGTGAGGAGCGGGCAAGAGAATTTTCAAAATATAAAGACGAAGGTTGGAGGGAAACAACAGACAGAAGAGCATGAAGAAAGGAGGAGGGGAAAGGAAAAAAGAGGATGAGGCAAAGAACCAAGAACCTGGGAAGATGATGGAGTACTGAAGAGATGACTCCTATTTAGAATTTTGCTTATATCAAGTCTTTTGACATTGGAAAAAAAAAAAAAAGACTCTTAGGTTTTCATTTAATCAGGTAGCACGTGCAAACTAAAGAAAACAGGAAAGAGGGGCTGGGGTTGTAGCTCAGTGGTAGAGCTCCTGCTTAGCATGCGTGAGGCCCTGGGTTCCATCCTCAGCACCGCATAAAAATAGATAAAATAAAGGTATTATGCCCACCTACAACTCAAAATTTATTGAAAAAAAAGAAAAGAGGAAAGAGATGTACTAAAATCATCTTGTGTAAGTCAGGGTCTGGTTAGGAGACAAATCACACCAGTCATTTAGACAGAGAATTTGATATAAAGAATGGTTAACTAGTTATGAAGTTGTTAACTAAACAAGTGAAAGGGTAAAAAAGGGACCACTGAGTTGTAGTAGTAGCAGCAATCACGCCAAGAAGTTATCATATGTCAGGCTGAAGGCATAAAGTCAAGAGGTTGACAATGTTTAAACCTTGAAGTAACTTTGAACTTTGAGGAGGAAACCTGCTTGATTGGTCCTGGTGTCTCTGAGTGTCTGATAAGGCTGGTCCTCTGTGTGCTGGAGAAATCGAGAAGTGGATTCACATGTGGCCATTGGAAGGCACTGTGGGGTGGGAGATGTGCTACCGTGGTGACACAGGAATAGCGAGCAGACTGGAGTCCCTAAGGCCAGGCTCACTGACCTCATCAGGATGTAAGCCTTCTACTCTCCACCCAGCATCTCCCATGGGCTGAGCCTAAGAGAATCAGCAGGTAAAACCTGTCTGTTATTTGCAGGGTCCCTGACCTGGAGTCATAAAACAGCAGAGAAGGTGACGTTGGAGATAAGCAGATTAATATTGATACACACGACCTTCAAAAATTCTTTCCAATTGCTTACTTCTTAATTTTGAGGAGATTTTTATCAAAACCAGAAAATAAGGAGGAAAAAACACCCAACAGTTTTTATCGTAATTATATCCTCTTTTAAGTAAATAAGACTATGAAAAACCTAAATTTTTTTTAAAAGTAAAAACCACTATTCGAGTTAGAAACTTTCATGGGATACATTACAGATCCTCTTTTGTTTATTTTTGCTCTTTTTCAACAAACACTGACTATCTCACGTGTCAATAGCTGTACTCAGGTGCTTGATATACACCAGGGGATAATAACTATTGTTGTATTCTTAAAATATGCTCATTTTTACAGAGGTCAGATATCAACATTCATAAATAATCAATAATCAATAATCAATTTAGAAGAGTGCAATCAATGAAGAAGAGATCTAGTGCAGAGTCCACAATTTATTGAGTTGGCTACGATAGCAGCAGGTGCCTTCAGAAGTGTGCTGAGATTCTGGAACCATGATCAGGTATATACATTTTTCTTTCTCACTCTTAGATATATTTTCCCCCAACTTTTTCCTGCATCTCTAAATAGAATTAGAGAGGTATTATATGCGATCCAAGATCCTATGAATCCTGCCATTGAAATAATTCACACCTAACAGCCACACCATAAAAAAGCAAGCCATAGAACGTTCCTCTTTTAGCATCTACTGCCCCATAAGATGCAAGGATAATTTGGTGTAAATAAGGGAGAGAAAGAAAGAGGGAAATGCAGAGTGGATTTTTGAATAATGTTTAACTAATATACTTCCTTTAAATAAATGTTAATATATGTATCTTTCTACCACATAGTAATAGTTTACAAGCTCAAGTTTCTTTTCTAAGCCATTTAAAAATCATTTCTGTAACTCTATGCCAATCAAAAGAACGGTTCTAATTTATGCTTAGATCATATAGTATTTCTTGGAACCACCATGGTCACATTAAATTTATCTTCCACATTTAATTTTAAAGATATATATTCAGAAAATCTCAATATAGCGAATGTGGATTGTGACAACCGCCCCTACAAATTCAAAACCGCTTTCTCATTGACCATAGAGGAATCCAAGATGCAAATGTTATGGTTTCAATATCTTGAGAGAAGGCATGATCTCTAAAATTGTAGAAATAGAAATATTTACATATAAACACAAATCTTTATCAACAACTACCCCAGGCCTTTACATAGGTGATTCCTTAACATTTGCTAGTCACATTATCTTCTTCATTTTTAATAATAAATAAAGTTCTCCAGTATTCCTCAGCAATTCCACTGTTTAACTGCTCTCATGCTTAAGACCTTCTTGTTACCAGTAATTCACCTTTCCAGCTTCCTTCCCTCAACCCCAGCACATGGGCAGAATCATGTTCTTAATTATTTCTCCTGTTTCTGTGTTGCTAAGACAGAAGATCTAAAGTTGCCTTCTGGTAGGAGAAGGCCACCCATTGCCTGGCATATCATTCTTTTACTGTGTTTCCCAGAAGGTGGGTCTCAGCTGTTTATTCTCTGAGACATACAAGTGGATGTGTCATTCAATTTTCTATATAATAAGATGACATCTTAGCCTGACAGTAAAGACTCTTCTTAATCTAGTTGGAACCTCCTGCTCAAATCAAGTCTCAAGATCTGAGGATATCTTCTGAATCACCATCCAGAGCCATTAAAACCCAACTTCCACCCATTTCTTTTATTTGGCATTGTCATCTAAAGACTGGCTACTGATTGGAAAGTACAAGTCAGAAAAAAGGAAGTCAATACCAGGTACATCTCCATCTACAGGACCACTGAAGTAGTGATGAGTATCTCAGCTTTGCTTTTAGAAGATTCTACCTCAAAGCCATCAGTGCTGACTGCCAACATCTTGGGTCCTGTCAAATGCTTTTCCTTTTCACCAATAGAGACTTAGCTTCCTCCAGCTGCCAACCATAGCCTCTTAATTGCAAACTACTTTATAATAGCCTTTCTTCCCAGACACCAGACAACAGAAACCCATTTCTGAGAGAAACCTTAGTTTGGACTCTACCCTTGAACTATTTTAGATTTTCATAAAGACAAAGAACTTTGGTCAGCTATTGTCCTTTTAAAGCATTTGATCTAATGTTAGGTTATCTTTCATCCTAGGACAGGGCAAGTCTTTTATAATATGAACAAGAAATGCTTCAAGAAAATGAAATCCTGTTGAATTCAGTATTTTATTTTTTAGTCCTAAGGGTGGACTGCCTATTCTAGAAGTGGCTGGAAAAGTGGGAAGCAGAGGAACTTGAAAGAAAAACAGATTTAGAGTCATGTTTAGTAGGCAAGATTATTAAAAATAAAATCCTTTTGTAGCCTGTCATCTTGATGTTATGAAAGCCAGTAGCATGTTTTTTCTCCTTTTCAAATGAATTTTGTTTTTAATAAGTTTGGCTAAAAGTATAAATGCTTTTGGCGAGGTCAACTTGAACTTGTGGCTTTTCTTAGCCATTGGGGTCTACACCTCAGAGAATTTTCTGTTTTTATTGGAAGTTTAAATTTTGTTGACTGAACTGGCAGTTTCTTTGTACGAGCACTGGAGTCCTTTAATGTTTTCTTTTTTGGTCTCTTTTGCTGTTTAAAAGAATGACTTGAGGATAAATTTGGTGCCTTGGATAGATAAATAAATCTGACAAAATTATAAATGACTCAGTTAACTGGAGCAGGAAGGGGAAAATAATAGTGAATTAATTCTGAAAAGAAAACACACCCCTCAGGAAAATTCATGAAACCCTAACAAAGACAAAAGCTACTTTGGAAAAAAAAAAACACAGTTTAATATTTTAAGGAAAGGAAATAGTCAATTTTTTCTCATGCTAAAAACAATCAACCAACTGAATAAATAACAATACTAACATGAAACCTCTAAAAAATAATGCTGTGATCATTTCTTCACATCTGATATATAATAGTTAACTTACTATCTTGAGAAATATGCCATGCTTTACTTACATACTAATATATTTAGTATGTCAATATAACAGAATCATAAAATTGTATCTTTTAATTAAAAACCCATTATAAACAAATCATCAAACTTACTTGTGATTGTAAAAAGAATGAGTCATAGAGACCATAACTTGACTGTGAAAAAAATAGTTGATTTTACATATTTAGACTGCTGAGGAAATCAGTTCACGGTTGTGTGAAAATATGAAGTTCTGTCTGATGCACATAACACATGGGTACTCATAGCATAAAAACGCATTCTCAGAATGTATGTATACATTGTCTGAGGGATAGTGACGTAGAATATATATTTTTTTGGCTTCCTCGTGTGAGTTAGAGGAGAATCTTCTAAAAAAATATAGACAAAAGTCCCTTACTTTTGTTTAACTTATAATTTTGCCTCGGGCTGATTCATTTTTTTGCAACTATTTTGAGGCTTGGGGTGTTCAGATTATTCAGCATTTACTGTAGGCCAAACATAGTAACCACAAGGGTTTGTTCCAATTCTGCACTCTAACTTAACAAGAAGTCACCATATATAGTATTCATGGATTATCCATTTTTAAAGAATATCTGAATAATATTTAAATAAAGGAACATTTTCTTAATGACTCAAAAGGCACTTAAGTAGTTTAAAATGCAGGATAATAGCCTGGCATGGTAGCACATGTCTATAATCCCAGTGACTCTAGAGTTTGAGGCAGAAGGATTGTCACTCTCAAGAGCAAGACCCTGCCTCAAAAAAATAAGCTGGGTGCAGTGGTGTACTCCCAACAGCTTGGGAGGCTGAGGCAGAAGGATCCTGAATCCAAAGCCAGCCTCAGCAAAAGCAAGGCATTAAGCAACTCAGTGAGACCTTGTCTAAATATAATATAAAACAGGGCTGAGGATGCAGCTCAATGGTTAAGTGACCCTTGGTTCAATCCCTGGTACAAATAAATAAATAAACAAATAAATAAATGACGGGCAATTTTGAGTTTTTAAAATGTGTACTATTGTCCATGTATCCATTGATTACATATATGGGAATGTATACTGAGTGTAGATATATTATTAAAATTTTGTGTTAGCAGAATATTTAGATATACTAAACAAGGTCTAAATTGATATAGTTATCTGTTCTCTAAAGTATGAATAATGTAGGTCCCTCATGAGGACTTTTGGAGATAAATTCACTGGATAAGGATCTTGGAACAATACCTGGTATATGATAGGTGTTCAGAAAGTATTGATTCTTGTCCCTCCCTCTCTTTTCCCTTTCAGGAGAGGAGCTTATTATAGCAGAAGGGGCAGGGACTTGGTTGTGGCTTAATTATACTTTGAATTGTATCTTCAACACCTTTGAGCTCTTAATCTTAGCCAAGTTCTTAACTACCTACAGCTTTAGTTTCCTCACTTATGAAATAAAACAATATCTACCTCATAGGATACATTTGAAAACAGTACAAGATACCGGTGCCTGACACAGTATGTAAGACATGTTAACTTGATCACTGCAGTCCACTCGTGGTAGGTACTCTTGAAACATGAACCACAGGATGAATTAAAAATACTATTATATGCACCTACAATAAGTTTTGTGAAGACAATCATGACTAGTCATTTAGCTATGCCATTCATTGTCCTGAGAGATCTTCAATGTACATTACTGGATTGGTTTGGGGCTTTCTGTACCTGGCTCTAGGATGTAAGAATAGGATATGGTGTCAAGTAGACATGAGTTCAAATCCCGATTCTGTCAGTCAGTATCTGTCTTCCAGGGTTGAAGTTTAATATTTCAAGTGTTTAATAGGGTGCCCCTGAGATTTTAGCATGCATGCTAAAGATAAAATCTAAATTGAAGTTATCAACACATGAGAAGATCCAATGCCATATTGTAGCTGACCCTGAGAGCCTTCTTTAGAAAGATGAATGAAATCCAGTTTAGAGCATCAAGAATTCATCAGATGGTGTCACTGACTTACATCTCAGTAGCAATCTCTCTGGTTTTCCTCACTTGCTGCTCTGACTAAGCAAGCTAGTGGATTGTGAGCCACACCTCAGTACAGCCTTTTGAGCCAAAGGAACCAGCTAGATGGGCCTGGGCTCCTAGCCCAGAGGAACTATCAGATAATACAGGGGTTTGTTTGAAGGCACTGAATTTGTGTTTATTTTCTTATGTAGCATTAGATAAATAATACAGATGAGAAAGGCAGATGACTAAAATTATGATGGAATTATAAATTAAAACTGCAAAAGAGAACATTTATGTTTTTGAATATAAATCATATATATATCATGCCATTTCCATGTAATTATTTAGAGCACAGTTATTTTAGTACCTTTCTTCCACTCTTTTTTGAGGCTTCACTTTAATGATTTTTTGTTTCCACAGAACTTAGATAATCTGGTATTTCCTAAATGTCTCTATAAATGAAAAATGGGGAGCCAACAAACCTAAGTCACGCTGTGATAATCATTCAAACCCCATACAGCCCCTGTATCATCAGCCATAGCTATGATACAATTGAGTCCAACAGCACAAGCAGCCATCAAGACAAACAGAAATACTTAGTGAAAAACTCATCTTTGTTATATAGCTAGAAAATCTCATAAAAGACAAATAAATCTAATGCTGAAATTATTTTTGAAAACTTTCAACTTGTCAGAAAACTAAAATTGTTAAAAACTATTTTAAGAGATTTGTCATGACCACTTTCCCCTATATGGAGTTTTACTAATTCACACAGCAAAAAACTAAAACCAATCAGATTGTCCAATCAAAACTGCCAAGCCCTTTTCTTTAACTGGATTGCACTGACATTTCTCTCTGCTCTTAAGACTGATGCAACTGTACTGCCAAAACCTTCCTGCTTTGCAAACCACAAGGCCTGAGAAGAGTCCATCTTGCCTAGGAGGGCTTCAGAGTCCACATCTCAGACAGGAAATTCATCACTCTTGGGGGCTCCCAGCCCTGTCTAGTTCAGAACCTGGCTCAGCCAGAGCAGCCCTCACTTAGTTATCAGGCTTCGGAAATAAATCTTTGAAACTTGTCTGGACTTGTACTATATGGGAGTGGGGGAGGGAAATCCCTGAGATATTTTACTATATCTTTTGAAAACTGTATAGCATCTAATGTCCTAGCAAGTGAAAGCATATTCCAAAGTCTGAATCAAGTCATGGGAAGTAGTCCTCTCCCAGCAAATATATTAACAGAGAAACTTCAA